>NC_142035.1:21097247-21251413 GCF_982192425.1 Myodes glareolus | reverse complement strand
CAACCAAACAATACTGAGTTTGCTCCTAAATGCTAGGCTTCTGAAATCCCTCAGGAGCCTTGCTGTGCCTGGAGCAGCAGATGTGGGTGGGGTTGGGGGCTGAGGTCCCTCACAGCCTGTGGTACCTGTCTTCAAGGTCTTGGAATCTGAGGTTCGATCATCCAATCTTTTCCCCACCCACTTCTCCACTCTCTTCTCACCACGTGGTCGTCACCACAGAATCAAGGACACCCCCATTTCTCAGGCCAGGCTGCCGAAAGGGGGTCAGACATACAGGCACACAAATGTGGCAGAGCACACAGGCTCAGCCTGGGTGAGGAACACAGCCGAGCTCCTGCGTTTTCCGCTTTCTGCTTGGCTGCCTGAGTGTGTAGGCAGCCCTGGTCCTGAACCTGACAGTGCCCTGGCTCGCTGCCCTGGCTTGTGAGGCTGTCATGGGGGAGGGACTGCCAGGATACCGAGGGTGCTGCGTTCTGCCTGAAAGAACCCACAAGGCATTCTGCGGTCTCTGTCAGGCGTTGTCAGGGAGAATGCTGGGGTCCTATGAACATATGTGGGCTGCTTGTGTGTCTCCACCTGGGGATCCCAGCCCAGGGAATGAGGATTTTGCTTAACTGTGTCCCTGCAGTGTATTTGGGTGGCTGTAGTTGGAGAGTGGGCAGGTTAGGAGGGGATGGAGAGGGACTGGGTTGGGATCCTCTGTTCTGTGGCCTTTGCTTTAAGGTCAGCCTCCACTGCCCTTCATGGTAGCCTTGGGCGGTCAGCTCAGGAGCTGAAAGGGGCCTTGGGGAACTATCAGCCTGGGGTCAGCAGTGCCACTGGCCAGGTGCTGTGCCTGCCATCTGCCTGGGTCCGCTTCCCTGGGCTCACTTTCCCGTTATTCTTTCTTGCTGGGTCTCCATCTCTCTGGATCTTTCTCTGTCTCTTTTTCTCCCTATCTCTGCCACTCAGTCTCTCGGTCCCTTTCTCTGTGACTGCTGTTTCCTTCCCTCTTCTCTCATGTCCCTGTTCCCCACACCTCTCTGTCTGTACATGCAGGTGCGCACACGCTCGCTCACACACACACACACACACACACACACACACACATCAAAAGACAACTCAGAACCACACACATATGTAGCCTATTTCAGAAACACCCACACATTGGCCAAGTCAGGGGATGAGTGAATGAATGAATGAGCAATGACTGATGAGTAAGCGGCCAAATGTGGAGGCCTGGAGGGCCTCGGCTTGCCCAGACCCGCGACTTCCTCTTTTCTGTCATCATAACCCACTCGTGCCTCTGAAACGTGAACCTGGTTTGCTGGGACTTCCAAAGGGCTGTGGGCGAACCCCAGTTCCATCTCTGGCTCCCCAGGGAATCAGCCTCACCACTCTAGTAAGGAAATTTAGAGGTGTGTGAACCTTTCTGGAAAAGGCAACAGTGACCAGGGCCTACAGAGCATGTTAGCACCTGGGTTCTGGTCCCTGGAGTGAGCTTCATTTTTCTCTTTGTGTCATTGGGGACCTAACCCAGGGCATCACACATGCATGCATGTATGTATGTATGTATGCATGCATGCATGCATGGCTGTACACATGTATGCACATGCATGAGGAAGCCAGAGAACCACCTTAAGTTTTCCTCTTCAGATGCAGCCCACTTTGGGTTCATCTGTTTGTTTGTTTGCTTGCTTGTTAGTTTGTTTGTTTATTGAAACAGGTCTATCATTGGCCTGAGACTTACTGATTAGGACAGGCTAATCAGTGAGCCCCAAGGATCCACCTAGCTCTGTCTCCCCAGCACTGCAATTACAAACTCATGCCACCACACCCAGCTTTACGACATTAGGGATCAGACTCAAGTCCCTGGGCTTGCAAGGCATACACTGAGTCATCTCTCCACACACCCCAGCGGGACGTTTTCTGAGTGGGGAAGGCCTGGGTCAGGCTGGTGCGGTGTGGGGAACAGGAGCTTGGGCTGGTGTGGGAGGCTGGAGGAGACGCCCCCTGCCAGGACGGCATTGAGTATAGTTCCAGCCTCACCGAGTGTGGGCTTGTGGGATGCTGACACTGGCTCAGCACCTGGGGAGGGTGGTCATGTTAGGGGTTGGGGATGGGAACCGGTGTGTATGCATGCATGCATATGTGCATGGAGCGTGTGTCCTCTCTCAGTTCATGCCTGTGCCAGGCTCCTCTCCCCTTGCAGATTTGTCCCTGTGTCCTTTCCTGCCTGGCTCACTCCCGTCTTTCTCCCCTGGCTGTCCCCCAGGTCTCCTGTGCACCCAGCCACAGGTACCCTTGACCTCATTCTACACACTTAGCTGTAGTTAAGGAAACTGAGGCTCTGAGAGGCAGACTGGGCCCCCCAGCCTGGCTTCCTCAGCAAACTCTTGGCCTCCGGGAGTCTCCAGTGGACTCTGCGTTCAGACCTTCAGGCTTGCTTCCTGGCTAGGGTAAGAAGGCAGAAAGCGTACAGCCGGGTGTCTGTTTTGCTTTGTGAGGCTTTAAAAAAATCATTTCCGGCCTTGGAGACAGCAGCAATTACTGCTGGCTCGCTGGGGAGCTGTTTGCCGCCTGTCATCGGCCCCGGGAAAGGGTCCCTAATGGAGGCCCTGCGGCCAGAGCTCTCAGTAGTGGAAACAGCACTCAAAACAAAGCCACGCTAATGGTCTCTGGGCCTGCATGCCCAGAGAGGGAGGGGCGGGCTGATGCCCAAGGAAGACCTGGGGCAGCGCTGAAGTCACCCATTGGTCCCTTTATGAGCCTAGACTCCTGCAGGCAGGGGTCCCTTGCCCCTAGCCCAGTCCTGGAACCCTGAATGCCCCTTCTTCCTCCCTCTCTTCTCTGCTTTCTGGTGCTGTGCTTCTGGCCCAGGCAGAGACAACCGTAAGTGCAAAGGCCCTGGGGTGGGGCAGAACCCCTTCTGCTCAAAATTCTTGATTCTAGAATTGACTTTGGCTTAAAGAGACCAGGCCAGGCCAATCCTCTCTTAAGGAAAAGAAGACTTGGAGAAGGAGGAGCCACAGCAAACCCATCCTGTGAAGGGGAGTGAATAGCAGAGGAGACATGGCCAGTGTCTCAGTATTCCTTGGAGCTAGTGTGGGCCTCGCAAGCCCATTTTGCAGGTGGAGAAATAGAGGCACAGAGATTAACTTAGGACTGGACTATGGTGAGAAAACGCAGTGGGAGTTCCAATCCTGACCTGTCTTCAGAGCCCATGTTGAAAGCCACCTAGGGATTCCCAAGTGCAGTTGTCAGAGTGAGCAGGGGCTGTGTCTAGGCAGACACGAGGTTCTTGGTAGGGACAAGGGTGGCCCCGGAGAGCGGTCCTTCCTCTGCTTCTGCCAACTGAGCTGCCTAAGAGCCTTGCTCAAGAGCACCCTGGGTGTGAGCCTCCGCAGCTCACTTTTGCCTTACCTCCTCTCTGCCTCTTCTCCTTTTGCTGCCCCCGACTCTCCGGGGGTCCTTCTGGTGTCCTCAAGTCTCTTCTTTCTTCTCTTGGCTGCATTCAGGGCAATGGTTCTTAACCTGT
Source organism: Myodes glareolus (assembly GCF_982192425.1). Lineage (NCBI taxonomy): Eukaryota > Metazoa > Chordata > Mammalia > Rodentia > Cricetidae > Myodes > Myodes glareolus. Next base: position 21,247,896 of record NC_142035.1, on the reverse strand, counting down.
GGCTCCTGACCCCCAGTGGGTTGCATATCAGATATTTACGTTACAATTTATAACAGTGGCAAAATGACAGTTATGAAGTACAACAAGATAATTTTATGGTCAGGGATCACCATAGCATGCGGAATTGTATTCAAGGGTCTCAGCGTTAGGAAGGTTCTCTTTCCTATGACGGAGGGCAGCCTCCATCTTTGCTCCCCGTTCTTGGCCCTCTCTCCCTGTTTGGCAGCAGGTTGGTGTATGCCTGGGCTTTGGTGTCACACTGTGGGGGCCTAGATCGTGGGCCTCATTCACACCAGTGAGTTCGGCTAACCATCAGGGCCAGGGCCTCCAGTGGTTCTGCAGGGTAGGGAAGAGAAACAATGCCTGTAGCCTGCAGCCCTCTGGCCTGCTTGCCTCCCTCCTGCTGGCCCAGGCATTCCTCCCTGGGCCTCCCACACCTGCCTTCCTCTCCCTCCCTGTGGCCCGTGTGGGAGGAGGAGGCAGGAATTCCACTGGGGAAGCCTGATCAACTCCCACAATCCTGCAAGTGCCAGAATATTTTTGCTCTCCTTAAATCTCTCTAGATTTGTAATTCTACTGCCGTCTCCCTCGTCTCCCTCGATATGCGCTGGTGGCCGCGGGAAGCACTGTGGGTGCAAGCATAGTGTCTGAGTGGCCTGGCAGGACACATGAGCAGGTCTCTTCCTTCTTGCCTCAGTTTCCCCATATGTAAGGAGAGGAGAGTGAGAAGAACTCTTCTGGCTGTAGTGAGAATTATTATCGCATTAAAGAAATACATGTAAGTTGGGCGCGTGCTTTTAGTCCCGGCACCTGGGAAACAGAGGGAGACATAATTTTGTGTGTTCAAGTCCAGCCTAGTCTACAGAGAAAGTTCCAGGCCAGCCAGGGCTACAAAGTGAGACCCTGTTTCAAGCAAGCAAATAAACAAGAAACACTTGTAGGGCTGGAGAGATAGCCTAGCAGTTAAGAGCACTGACTGCTCTTCCAGAGGCCCCGGGTTCAATTTCTGACACTCACATGGCAGCTCAGAACTGTCTGTAACTCCAGTTCCAGGGGACCTGACACTCAGAGAAAAACACCAATGTACATAAAATAAAAATAAATAGATTAAAAAAAAAGAAACGTCTGTAACTGGGGACATAGCCGCTTGCCTAGCACAGAGAAAGGCCCAGGTTTTATTCCCAGTACCACAGAACCGAGCATGGTGGCCCACATCTGCAATCAATCTCAGCACTTGGGAGGCAGAGGTAGGAGGATCAAAACTTTAAGGTCATCATCCTTGTCTTCATAGCAAGTTGAAGGTCAGCCTGGGACGCGTGAAACCCTCTCTTGGGAAGGAAAAGAACAGAAGGAAGGAAGAACAGACTGACGTATGAGAAGTAATGAGAGTCAATGAGATGGCTTAGTGGGTAAAGGTGCCAGGCCTGACCATCTGACCTCAACCCTCGAGACCCACATGGTGGATGGAAGGAACCAACTCCCATGGCACAAGCCCCACTCCGACTCTCATACAAAATAAAGTAAACAGCCGGGCGGTGGTGAAGCATGCCTTTAATCCCAGCACTCGGGAGGCAGAGGCAGGCGGATCTCTGTGAGTTCAAGACCAGCCTGGTCTATAAGTGCTAGTTCCATGGCAGACTCCAAAGCTAGAAACCCTGTCTTGAAAAACAAAACAAAACAAAAAAGTAAATAAAAATAGAAAAAAGTAAACAAACAAACAAAAAGAACAGAATGCCACAAAACACCGCCACTATCTCAAAGCTACTGCACTCAGTAAAGGAAGCCGATCCTGGAAGACCACATCTTATCACGCAGGAATGCCTAGCACAGGCCAGTCCAGATGTGTAGCTGCCAGGGCTGCGGGAAGGTGGAGCCGGGGGTCGATCGCTTACTGGTTCAGGGCTTCCTTTAGTATGGTGAGACTGTGTGGGGACCAGATGGCTGTGACGGTTATACAATTTTTGGGGTCTCTTGGCATCTCTTCTTTTTTCACTTTGGGGATAGTGAATTTTAAGTAACTTTCAGGTCAGTTGAAAATAGCTAGGGTTGCTGGGCTGGCGGCACAAGCCTTTGATCTCAGCACTGGGGAAGGAGAAGGAAATAACTCTCCCGGGTGGAAGCAGGCACCTCATTAGATAGTGATGGTGTTATATCTCACAGCAGCCTTTGGGGGGCAGCTGCTGTCATTGCTCCCATTTTATAGATAGAGCTACAGAAAGACTGAGGCACAGCATCACTGAGCACCTAGCTAGGTATTCAAATCTGATCTCTTTGTATTTGTATGGGTTGTGGTAACCTACACACGCACGTATGCGTGTGTGCGCACACACCAAGGTGGGCAGAGACCCCACCTGGGTGAACACACTCATGTCTAAACCTCATCAATGAGTGATTCTACCGGAGATCAGTAGGTGCTGGGCACTCACCAGGCCCCATATACCAACAGCTTCTTTATCTTCGTTAATCCATTCCCTCTTCAAAATAAACCTTCAGCCAGTGAAGCAGGTAGGAACCAGAGCTCAGAGAGACTGTAGCTCACACCTGATCTGGGAGTCCTGGCTCCCCACCCTGGGCCTTTATTCTCCCTCCGGGTCCTCTTCCCACTGTGAGGACAGGGGCTGAGATGCCCAGGACCAATGAGCTGAACTTGGCCTTGGGTCAGAAGGGATGGGAGACACCCCTGGGGCATTTATTGCTCCTGTGCAGGGGGGAAACTGGCTCCAACAGGGATAGACTCGCCTTGAGGGTCCCCATTTCATTCAAAAATTCATGAATTCCGTATTCTGCTCCCTCCTGTGTCTGCTATGCTCACGCACCTCTGGAGACAAGCCAACTCCTTGAGCAGCTGCTTCCCTGCTTGGAGAAGAACAGACCAGAGGGTCTCCTACCTTGTTTTCTGCCTCACTTGTTCCAAGCACCCCAGGTATCACCAAGTAGAGGGGACATAGTGTCGTCGATGCTTTTCTGACGGCAGTGACAGGCCAAGGCTCGGGTCTGTGGCACAGCCCCAGCCAGGCCGCTGAGGTCTAAATGTAAATTGTGATAGTAACCAGTGAGATGGTAGCAGGCCGGGAGACTGGGAGTGGCCACGGTTATTCACACTTCAGTGGGACCTGTGTCTCAAGACCCTTTGGATGGAAAAGACTGTCTATTTGTGGTACCACTCTGGATTTAGCCCAAAAGCTCCCCTGGGCTCCTCTTCCCTTCACCCACCTCCCAGTGAGTGGAACAAACTGGAGGCAGAGGCAGGAGCTCGTATCAGCCTTGCTGGCTGGGATTTACTGATGCCGGCTGCTTCTGTGTGGATTTTTACAGTTTCCCGCTATCGATGGCAAGCGATGCTGATTTTCCATTTATGGCAGTAATAAAAGTCTCCTTTTAAGCTGAATTTATTTAAGTAAAATGGGAAAGATGCTTTGAAAATAAATATTAAGTAAATAATGGCGCCGGTAGTACAGGCACCCTGTGGAGAAATGGAGGCCGTCCTCAAAAGCTGGATGTAGGAGCCTGCCTATAACAGGCCCTTGGATGCCCTGTCCCCTCACCGTGCAGCCTTGGCAGTTTGACGCCCAAGCTTGTCCCCTCTGCTCAGAGCCTCCTCTGACTGTCCGTGCTGATGCAGGCCTACATTTCCTCAGGATCCTCCAGACCTCGTGCCTCTTTCCAGAGTTCCCACACACAGCGTGACAAACTCGGAGGGGAGGGAGACACTCTACTTCATGGTCGGTGCAAATTGTGCGTGCCCTGAACAGCTGTGCACAGCAACCACGCCCGGTCTCAGCCTTTGTGCATACAGCAGTCCCTGGCATGTGTGTCTCTGTTCCCCCTTCGGGCTCCTTGAAGGCCAGAGCCTTTCTGAGACAGAGCCGTTCCCCTGAGGGAGGGGGTCAGAATGGTGTTTCTCATTCCTCCTGCGTGTTGACTGCAAGCTCAGGCAACCATCTTCCCGCGAGGGCACACAGCACATTCCTTCAGCGCTGTGACAGGATTCCTCCCATCTGCCTCTCACAGGGGGCAGGCACACAGCTAAGTCGTCCTGCTTCGTCCGTTCCTTCTGAGACAGTCCCCCGACTTTATACTCCTTCCCTCTTGTGCAGGCAATCTGCCCTGGAGGAATCTCCTCCTAGTTCAGGCCAAAGACACTGCCCTGTTTCCAGGGAGGAGGGGCTGGGGCTGCCTGTGCTGCCCTCTTCGACTGAGGTTTCCTTTCAGGGAGGTTTTCCTCTCCTGAGCAGTGTGAAAGAATTAGCTAAAGCAATCCATCAATCAGGTCTAAAGAGCACCTATTCCCACCACCCCATCTCTGCCCCGGGATCGGCGGTCGGGGGGTCAGGGGATACTGCTCTGGGGTAGGCACAAAGCTGGCTTCCTAGAATGACCCCCAAAGTGTCACATTTCTTATGCTGAAAAAAGAGAGGGGCCTAGATAAAATGTGAGTTCTGGTGAGGACTTTCCCAGCCAGTCCTGGAGCTGTGAGCTGACCTTGTGCCTTCAGCTCTGTGATCTTAGGCTCAGTCGCTCCCTCTCTGGGCACCCAAACTCCATGGTGAAACAGCCTGTTGGCAGTCCACCTCACCAGGCCTGAAGGAAGTGGGGTTTCTTGTACAAGAACTGGGGTGTAAAATAGGTTTCCTGCCTCTTATGCTGCGGCAGGGGACTAGCCATGATGGTCCTGGGCCCTCTGAGCCTTGCTTTCTTGGGCAGCTTGAAAAGGCTCCGAGTGGATTTATGCCAGGTTGCTACAATAGCTGTGACCAGTGTACTCCCAAACATGGCGGAGTTCACTGAGCCACCTGCTGTGTGCCTGGCACCATCCTGGAAGCAGGCAACAGCCCGGAATGACTGCTTTTAGAAACTTGTGTATCAGCTGGACGATGGAAACAGAGACAAGCCGGAAGACTGTCGGCTAGTAAAGAGGTCAGGAAAGCTACAAGCAAGTGTGAGGAGACTTACTGGGAGGGGACAGGACCGAAGACCCCGGGAGGCGGAAGTAGAGGGCCAGAGTGGGGTTCATGGTCCACAAGCGAGCTGTGAAGTGCTCACTTGGGGCAGCTGCTATGATTTGGGGACGCCGCTGGGGGCTTTTTAAGATGGAATAAAATACTCAGAGCACACACTTGCCACACTGGCTGTTTTTAAGTGTGTAGCCGGACAAAGTGTGTACAGTCTGCTGAGCTGTTGTCAGAACCGTCCAGAAGTGTTCTCAGTGCCCAGGCTCTGCCATGACAGCAGCGCCTTTTCTACTGAGCACTGCCTGCTGCTCTGGGACCTCCGTAAGGGAGACCCTGGGCCTGTCCTTAGAGAACCAACTACTTACACACACACCGCACATACCCACACAGTGCACACTCACACGTACATATCACATACATACACACATACCCACACACAGTGCACACTCACACGTACACACACACATATATATATATACACCATATACCACACTACACACACATATACACACTACACACACATTCTATACCACACACACAACACACATACTAGACACCCCCCCACATACACACACCCCACTCACACATACGTACTCATATCACACACAGCACACCCCTACACATATATATATAATACGACGTACATACACACATACACCATAGGCCACACACTCACACACCACACACACTCCAAACATTCACACATTCATATACCACATATACACACAGATCACAAACACAGCACACCCCTACACTCACACAAACATATACCCCCACACACACATACCACAGACTAACACACACATATACATGTCACACACCCCCACACCATATACTCACACATACATGATACGACATACATACTTACACACCACAGATTACACACATACCACACACTCACACCTGCATATACCACATACATACACACATATACCACATACACACAGACATGCACACCACACACATACATACCCAACAGAGCTCAGGTAGAGCAGAGAGACCCAGCACATCACCACCACCCCAAACGCTGCCCACACTTCGCCAGGTGACATCTCTTACTGAGCCACCAGCAACACTTGGCTCCAGACCCTCTAAGGATGATCCTGAGCCAGTAAAAAACATCACTGGGCTGGAAAAGAAAGGAACAGGTACCAGCTATGCAAGAGGAGCTAAAAGAAGTATGTGTGTGCATGTATGTGTGTGCGTGGGCACATGGTGTGTGTGTGTGTGTGTGTGTGTATGCATGTGTGGCATGTGTATGTGTGATCTGGGCTCAGAGAGCCAGGCTGAACTGCCCATTTGGGGATAAATGAGTCCCCCAGGTGTGCAAGAGCCCAGTGACTTCTAGAAGGTGGACCTTTGGGGCAAAGAGGCCAGAACTGGTGAGTGAGGGGTCACAGGGCCCACCATGCATGGATACAGATGCTACACGGCCATGTGACCTCATGAGGTGTTGAGGCCGCATCTCTAGAGAGTGAGGTGAGAGGTGAGGTTGCTGGGTGAATACCGACTGTATGCATGCTGCCTTGTGCTATTTTCTCAGCCGTCCCTGGATTGTCCCCTTTGTCAGATAAAGAAACAGGCTTAGAGAGGCAACGGGCTGGCCCAGGTCACACAGTGAGGGCCAAGCTGACGAGACTGAAGGCAAAGTCAGAGCTATCTGGATGGACCAGGCTCAGGCTGGGAGAGCCTGATGCTGAAGGACAGGACAGGCCTCAGCTCGCTCCTACCTGCCAAGAGCCAGGCCTCAGCACCCGTCGCTGCAGCCGATGCCCGATAGGGCCTGGGGTTAATGAGTATATCGCTGCCCCAATTAACAGCAGAAAGGCAGCTGATGTCACGCTCAATCAAGTCCCTGTTCCTTCTACAGAATCCTAATTTGTGGACACTGGGTTTAATTGTCTTCCCTGAGTTTTCCTGAGAGTCAGCCAGGCAGCCACAGGCCCTGGAGCTGGAGAATACAAATACCCTTCCTCCAAAATCTATAATTACACCAGCCCTGGAGACACACTGAGGCTTTGGGAGGCACCTGAGCTGGAAAGAATCTGGGGGTAGTTCAACAAGAGAGGACTCATGTCTGAGATGCCCCTGGGAGGCAGGGGCTGTGGGAAGGACTGGTCTGGGGGCTTGGAAGGAGGTGTTCAGAGATGGTCTAGAGGAGGCTCCCCTTTTAAGTCTTCTAAAACCGGGTTCAGTCTAACCAGTGACTCACTCTGTGACCTTGGGCAAGATGCTTAACCTCCCTGAGGTCTCTCCCCACGTCATCTGAAAAGTGGGGACAATTATTAGGATGCTGGACGTCCTGCAGGGAGAATGGGAGCCTCCCCTCTGAAGCTCTCCCGGATTGCCTTCTTCCTGAGACCAGAGAACAAACTTAGGACACACGCCATGTTCTTCTCCCTGGTGTGTCCCCGGCACACACCCCATCTGTGGAAAGACAAACTGGTGCCCAGGATGGGGAGAAATTCTGAGGTGAGGCACAGGCGGGCTATGGCTCTTACCCAGTGCTCTCACGATTCCCCACACACTGGACCCACACGACTGCTTGGAGGGATGGGACATGTGTCTAGGTGGCTGACTGTGGACTGGGAACTGACACCCCCCCGACACATGCACAGAACATGCTCTCCTGTTTGCCTTTCAGTCACACTTCCCCCTTCGCTGGGAAGCTAGGTGAAGGGGTCCAGGGAGAACTAACCACACCCCACTTGGGAGCCCCTGACAAGTCTGAGGAGGATCAGAGAAACCCTGGACCAGAGCCCCCATGGGGAGGGGAGCTGGCAGCGATGGCCACAGTAGTGGCCTTGTAGTCTTGCTTTGACCTTTCACCTCAAAATCCGTGTCCACTCCATGCTCGGGATGTTCTGTCTGTGCATTGGGGGCTGAGGCCAGGGGATGCTGCCTCAGGGAAGTCGTCCCGATTGCCTCAGATGGGGCAAACTGTGTCCTTATGTCCTGATAAACAGCACACACACACACACACACACACACACACACACACACACACAGCCCTCCAGGGCTGCAGACTGGCCAGCAGGGGCCATTCCCACTTCTTTTTGGGATAGAGTCTCATGTATCCAAGGCTTGCTTTGAACTTGCCATGTGGCCAAGAATGATCTCGATCTTTCTATCTTCCTGCCTCCACCTCCCGAGTGCTGGGATTACTGTTGTATGCCACCACCGTGCCCAGACTATGCGGTGTGAGAGATAAAACCCTGAGACCTCGTGCATGCCAGGCCAGCATTGAAATGACTTAGCTTCACTTTCAGCCCAGGGCCCGCTCCTTCGTGGTCCCAACCTGTTGTAAAAAGAGGTCTAAAAGCAAAAGGCGACAGATGTCAGAGTGTGGTGGCCAATCTTTAATCCCAGCACTCGGGAGGCAGAGGCAGGAGGATCTTTGTGAGTACAAGGCCAGCCTGGTCTACAGAGCGAGTTTCAGGATGGCGAGGACTACATAGTGAGCCTGCGTGTCCCGCAAAGTCACCGAATCCCCTAAAAAGTATGTGGTGGCGGGGAGTGGGAGTCTAGAGAGTCAGGCTGGTCTGGGTTCAAATTCCGACCACTGTAGTATGGAGAAGGATTGCAGCTGGGGAGGGGGCGCTGTCCCCTCCAAATCACGAGGAGCTCACTGACTGCAAGACATCTACATAGCGGCCACCAAAGGCGGAGATTGCGGCTGGCTGAGCTGAGCCATGCTCAGTTTTCCACTGCTTAGCACACACACAAAAAGATGGAAAATGTCTCATTATTAACTAAATTTATCACATCTTGAAAATAATATAGTTTTGTTTAAGTAAAGTATATTATTAAAATTAATTTTAGCTTTTCTTAAAAAAAAACTTCTTTGTGGGGAAATGGAGTGTCCCTTGTGACTTGTGACACCATTTAGTTCTTTTATGTAGGTTTCTGTTGGAAAGAGCTGTCCTAAACCATCCCTGGGAATCCAGTGGAGAGGTGACCGGGGTGGGCCCCATCCTGTGCTCTGGCCCACCCCAAGTCACAGAACAGGGCTATCCCAAGGACCCAAAGATTGGGGCCTGGTCTCACTGACCCTGGCTGCTGGACTGCCCAGACCACGTTCTGCCTTCTCTGAACCTAGTGAGTGGAACCGAAGGCCCCAACCAAGGTAGCTGCTGCTCTGGTGAGGGGGTGGCTGAGAGGGTACAGACAGAGGCATGTCCCTTCCCTTTTCTTGGAGCCACACAGGTGATCCTCATCCTTGCCAGCCGCATGTGGCTCCCCGAATCCCACTATGGGGTGGAGGAGAGGTTCCAAGGCTATATCTCAGGCCTGAGTGGCCTCCCTTTGCCTAGCGCCAGGATCTTAAATTGAGCCTGCTCCGTGAGAGGGCAAGCAGTGCCACGCGCTGGCCTCTGAGACTTAGCACTGGCATGTGGTGTGGGTCACAGGCGAGCAGCCCCATCCCTGGCCACTAAGATCCAATGAAGGGGCCTGGATCCAGAGGACTCTTGTTCTAGGGCACTACTGGCTTCTCGTAAGCAGGTCCTCCGTGACACCCTTGGATATGCTCTGCTTGGCAAGTTAAGACTGGGAGAGACTTGACCACAAAGGCTGAGGCAGGATCATCAGGTGTGGACCCTGGAGACCATTTTCTAGCCGCTGAGGAATACTACTGACCTCCCACTGTGAACCAGGGCCTTTCTCCATTGCTGATAATAGATAGACAGATAGGCAGATAGATAGATGATAGATAGATAGATAATAGATAGATAGATAGATAGATAGATAGATAGATAGATAGACAGACAGACAGGCAGACAGATAATACAGGAATGGCTGTACTTCTTGGAAGGACAGATAACATGTTAGCTGTGCCACACAAGATAGTAACTATCCAAATGGTTCTATTTAAGTGAATTAAAATGAAATTTAAAATCCAGGGGCCTGGTCCACTCAGCAATGTGTCACTAGTGATCGCTATGTTAACTTACATAGGTACCGACCATCTTCCCCTCAGGCACTTCAGCTCCTACCCTAGGTGAGAAGATGCCCGAGAGGGTAGTGAGAAGAGAGGGATGGAGCTGTTTGTGCTGTGTTAAAATACCTCCAGCCACTGTGTGAAAACAGGTTGTTTTCAGGGAAGCGTGAAGGAGCAGGACTAGTGTGTTAATGGTGGCTCAGCCCTGCGATAGGGGCTGGGGGTTGGAGATCCTTTGGGCCTGAACCCATGGAGTTTTCAGAAGATCCAGTATAGGCTGTGAGGATTGAGTCAGAAAGCCAAGGGTGGCTTGAGATTGTGGTCTGAGCACTTGGCTCAGGCACTGGTTTCCTCCTGCCCCTGAAGACAAGGACAGCCCAGCTCTGGGGGTGGCCACATGTAAAGGTAGCTCCCAGCACCTCACACCATCTTTGTGATTCAAGCCATGTTCTTCATTGTCAAACAGGCCTTGTTTATGTATCCAGGGCTAGCCAGCCCTTCCATTCTGCAGAGAAACGGACGCTTTTTTCCCCCATAAGAAGCTTTATAAACCTTGGCCTGCTAAGCTCTCTTTCAGCCCCGAGATGTTGCTGAAGTAAAGCTCCACACGGGTACCTTGTGCAGAGCAAAGACAGTCATCAAACCTAATCATATAAAACCCCCATTATCCTGTGGAGGGGAGTGGGGTTGCTGCCCCTTGATTCAGGATGCCTCCTCGCCACTCGGGGCTCCCTCTTTCCTGGAACAGGTGGCCTTCTGGGGCTAGGAATGTCTGTCCCTCTGAACTGGGCCTGGAGGACTGCATAGCCCAGGGGTGGGGCCTGGTGGACACCACGTGTCTGGGGTGACCTGCAGTTGCTAGGCATCTCCCATCTTTCTTCTGTGTGAGACAATCTCCGGAGAGGAGAGAGACATGCTAATTGCATCTCAGACAGTATGGGGAGTAAGAGCCAGAGCATATGGTGGGGAGGGGTAGGGGGCTTGTGAAGTGGGGGTACAGCATGGGGGTACAGCTGCTGGCTCGTGGAACTGGTTGTGCTGAGACTTGGTGGGAGCTGGACCCTACAGAAATGCCAGGCGGGGTGGTTGCCTCTCTCCCCTGCTCCCCACTCAAGTACATCTGGAGCAGGCAAGCTGGTGGCCATCGAACAAAGAGTTGCTGGGGCTCGCAAAGGGGTGACTCGGAGCTGAACTTTGATTGAGCCAGGCTGGCGGTGGAGAATATCCAGAGAGAAGGAAGCTGGGAGAAGAGGCAGAGGCCCAGGAAGAGGGGAGGAGCCTAGCAGCCCCCCAGGAGGGTCAGAGTGGTGTCTGGGTGCACCCCAGGGGAAGTAGGGACCTTGAGGCTGGGTTTGAGTTTGGAAGATGGTGGGGGCAAGGCTCACAGGGCTGAGCACTGGGTAGGGTGAATGGAAGAATCTGGAAGAATTCAAATTGCAGCCTCCCTGCCTCCTGGCTCCCTTGCAAGTCAGCCCTCCTCCATCACTCCTCTGGCCATGTCCCCTCAGGCTCTGGGACAGCGTCTTGCCACACACAGCTACCCTGGGGTGGGCTCCTGTTTCTGAGCCCTCATCTGCCTGTTCCCCGAACAGCACTTTTCACAGAGACGCCCCATGACATGACAGCACGGACAGGCGAGGATGTGGAGATGGCCTGCTCCTTCCGAGGCAGTGGCTCCCCATCCTACTCACTGGAGATCCAGTGGTGGTACCTGCGCAGCCACCGGGACTGGACCGACAAGCAGTCTTGGACCTCCAACCAGGTAAGACCTCGGGAGATGCTTCCATAGGGGACGTTGCAGGGGCCTGTGCCGGATGCTGCTCCTGCATCCGGAGCATCTGCAGGTGCTCCTTTCTTGATTATTGGAACAGCAAGTCCTCAATATGTCAGCCTGCCTCCTGCAGGTGTGGAAGAGCCCTGTGGCCAGAGGAAACACTTAGAAGAGGAATTTGGGGTATTTGGGGGCATTCCAGGGTGTTCTTGGTTATTTAGGGGTAGAAGCCTCAGGACATGGCCAGGGATTTAACCGTATCTGCTACAAACTTAAGTTCAGGTTCAAACACACACAGCCGTACCAGCACATCCCCAGACAGGCATAGACTTCAGGGACATGCCACTCACATTCTTCCCAATTTGTATGTGCACACAGACACACAGCCATTATAGCCAAACACCCTCCCGTGTCCAGGCGCCTGGCTCTGTGGCCAGTGTCAAACATAAGCATCTCCTTTATCCCCCTTTGACTGCCCAACTCCTGCATTGCCAGTGGACGCAGAGCTGAGGGAACTCCAATTCCAAATCTCATGATCTCTAGCTAGAATCTTATATCCTGTTTTTGTTTTTGTTTGTTTGTTTTTCAAGAAAGGGCTTCTCTGTAGCTTTGGAGCCTGTCCTGGAACTAGCTCTTGTAGACCAGGCTGGTCTCAAACTCACAGAGATCTGTCTGCCTCTGCCTCTTGAGTGCTGGGATTAAAGGCGTATGCCACTACTACCTGGCTAGAATCTTATTTTTTATAAGGTTTTTTAATATTTATTTATTTGCTTATTATGTATACAGTATTCTTTCTTCAGTCCAGAAGAGGTCACCAGTTCTCACTTCAGATGGTTGTGAGCTACCATATGGTTGCTGGGAATTGAACTCAGAACCTTTGGAAGAGCAGGCAATGCTCTTAACCTCTGAGCCATCTCTCCAACCCCCAAGATTTTTTTATTATTATTTTAGGTGCATGTGTGTGACTGAGTGTATATATGTGTATCGTATGGGTGAAAGTACCTGTGGAGACCAGAAGGGGGCACTGGATTCCTTGGAGCTGGGCACTGGGCCCAGCTTGGATCCTCTGGAAGAACAGCAAGTGTTCTTAACTGCTCAGTCATCTCTCCAGTCTTCATTTTTTTTTATTATCATTTTTCAGTTTGAGTAGAATGTATGTAAGTGTCTCTATGAACAGGGTGACATTTCCACAGCTGTACGGATGAAATCCAGCATCCTTGACCATGATCCTAACTGCCTCCCCCACCCCATCTCCATGCTGTTTCTCCCGCCCCCACCACTCACTAACACCTTGTCTCTGCTCTCTCTGGACAGCTAAAAGCTTCTCAGCAGGAGGACTCGGGGAAGGACGCCACCAAAATAAGTGTGAGTTTTGATGCCTTTTCACAAATGGTCTAATGAAAGATGCAGCTGTAACAACAACAACAACAAAAAAAAATGGTTTCGGTCCATTTCAGTAGGGAACTTGGGTAAGAAAATGAAGGAAGTGGGAGGGGGACTGGGAGGTGCCCAGCTTGGCGGGGGTTTTTTTGGTGTGTTTTTCTGGGTCTTTTTCCAGAGATTTTTCAAGTCCATTGAATGACGGGTAGGAAAAATGACAGGAGTGAGAAGACAAATTCTCCCCTGGCGGGCCAAGGCCAGGTATGCCTCGTGGTGTTCCATGCCTGACTCAACCCCATTTGTCACTGGTAAGCTACAAGGTCTCAGGAGGCTGAGTGGGCTATTTTTTTTGACCCACCATGACTGATGCTGGAGCCTCTCAGGGTCTCTGGGTGTGGCTTCCAGGAGCAGGGACTTCAGGAGTTCCTAGGTAGCCACTCACCTTTTTGTGGCCACAGTGGGCAGAGAGGGCCAACCACCTGTCCATTTTACGGCCTGGGGAGCTGAGGCTGAAGAGTACTGGAAATGTGGCCAGTGTGCTGAGCCTCTTGTCTTCCGCCAAAGCCCAGGGAGGTCAGGGACATCAGGGAGCTGAGATGTGACAGTTACTGTGGAGTCTGAGAGGCTAAAGCTCATCCTGGAAGAGACAGGCACTGTCGGAATAAGACCATGGAGCAGGGGCACTATTCTGGACATGCGTGTGGCCACAGGACAAGGCTGGGTTACTGGAGTTTAGCAACACACCCATGGTCCAGGCACCCAAGTACATTTATGAAAATGTTGGGGGCAGCCTTTCCAAACCCCCATTTTGGCTGAGTCTCTCACAGCTTCTTAGGGACTATAAGGGACCTCAGGGCCCAGGGGCAAGTTAGATACGGTACAAGGGGAGCTGTGCTCCCGAACCAGGAGCTGCAGCGGAGTGGCCCCCAGGACAAGTAAGGGCACTGTGGCCAGGATGCCAGGGAGGAGGCTTCTTCAGCTACTCAGGGGAGGGGCTAGCAAGTGAGAGACCGGATGGGATCACAGTATTCCTGGTACCTTCTGTGGGGCGGGGGATTTGAAGCTGTTCACAGTTTAAGGCAGCCACCCCTGCTCTCCTACCCTCAGTCAAGGGCATGCTCCTATTTCATGCCCCATTTCTTGCCTTTTACACCTCTCAGACCCTCAGACAGAGGCCTCCAGAGGTACCAACACACCCCCTTCGAGGACACACCCTCTGCATTGATTGTGTCCCATTTCATGAGAGGCTTTGGGCTCCGGCAAAGAAAGAATTATCTAATTGATTGAGAGGATTATAATTATAATATAGCTAGAGGTTGCTAGCCTCATGAGAGGGGAACATAATGCTAATTAGTTAAATAAAATAAATGTTCTCTGTGGGAGTGTGAAGTCACCCCTAGTCCATCCCCATAATCCTCATACCAGCTGGGGCTTTCCGGGTCTGGTACCAGGCCCAGCCTTTTACACAAGCATGCAAGCCAATGTTCCTAAATACGCAGGCAGGACAGACCACACCCTGGCAGATCCACAGCCTGGGTTCTTAATGTCTTAGGAGATGGTACAAACTTTTCTTCTAGGCCTTCAAGGTTCTTTGACTCTTCTCCCATGCACAGGCTCGCCATTATGTGAGCTACGGGCCAGGCAGCGCCAAGGCCTGTGGGAGACTTGGCTCCAGTAGGTAGTGGGGAAACTTCGGAACCTGTGGAGCCTGCTGAGGAGTCCTACAGAGGGGTTGGCTGTCTGTACTCATGGGATCCTGAGCATACAATGGGGTTGGTACTTACTGGACCAGGAGCTGAGCTCTGGCTCTGGCTTTGCCTTCTCTTTGTCTCTGTTTCTGGAAGAAGATGATATAAGAAAACACTAGAAACCAGAATTAGCTTGTACTGAGGGACCCAGTACCTACTTGAGGGCCATTCTGCAAGGCTTAGGGTACCTGCATTGCCAGCCATGTTCGAGTTCTGGGAGGTTTGCTGTAGTCTAGCGAATGCTTTCTGCATTAGGGGTTAAATTAATCCTGCACTAGTCTCACAGGTAAAGATGGCGCTGAATTCCTGATGTAAGTTCCCCCATGGGGCAGAAAACATGACTCAGTGGGTAAATGTGCTTGTCCCAAGCCTAATGAATGACCTGTATTTGATCCCTGGGACCCATACAGTAGGAGAAAACCAAACCCTGTGTCATCCTCTGACCTCCACATAGAAGTCAGAACACAGGACAAGCACATACCCATACATCCATGCACTCACAAAAACTAGTTTATGAAAAACGTTCCCCCTTCCCTGGGCCTGTCAGGTGATGGCTGCAGTCACAGTAGGCAAGAAATGCTTCCAGAAGGCCAATCACTTGTGCCCGATCCCCAGGCCCAAATGGAAAATGGGCATGTATCCACTGCTCCCAAGGGATAAAAGGGAACATGACATCTGCCACCAGCACAGGAGGAGAATGGCTGGTCTCTGAGAGCCTGTGCCAGGGGTCTGAGCTAACACAGGCTAAGGGTTCGCTGGAGGACAGGGCTAAGGGCTCCAGGGCCCTCTGTGCTGCGCCAGCTGTGGGTGGGCTGGCAGACAATCAAGGAAGAGCAGGTAGAATGGGGCTGAGGGCCTTTGGGAAGATATGGAGGAGGTTCCCTTGAGGACCTGGCTGGCAGGGTCAGGGTCTGCCCTGCTTCCTGCAGATGGTGGTGTCTCACATGTCCAGGGGCAGGAACAGAGGAAGTCTGGGCTGGGTAATGCACAGTAGAACCAACTGGAGGTCCTCAGACGCACAGGGTCCCAGAGCTGGGGGCTTCCCAACTTGGGCTTTGAATCCGCTCAGAGGTGGTGAAGTGGCAGAGTCTGGCTCTGGTTAGACCAGCCACTACTCCCTCCCCAAGAATCTCCCAGGTCTCCCTTGGGAGCCGTGCAGAGGCGAAGGTCACTCTATGGGCACAGATGGCTTGCCTGCCCTTTCCTCCTGGCCTCGCTGGGAGGACAGAGCCTGGGGTGTATGGCTGTGGCCAGCAGGAGGCTGGCGCTCAGAGCCGGCCTGGCCAGGCGCTTTCGGCGTGATTAGGTGCTTAATCGCTGAGGCCTGTCTATGCTGGGCTGTGATTATGATTTACAGCCAAGCTGCCCTGCGGGTGTGTCTTTTGGCCTCTCCAGTCGCACTGATTCCTGAATAAGGAAGCCCAGCAGGCTCTTCCATCACCCCAAACTACTGAGGTGGAATAGAGAACCCGTCCAAGGGAGCAGCCGCTGATGAGGCTTAGGGCAAGGCTCCCCAAGGACACAGAATGGTGGGTGTTGGGGAGTGAGGTGGGAGGGCTTTCTGCCCAGAGGCCACGCCCCGGGTATGGCGATGCGTGCCTGATCTAGGAAGCCTCAGTTTTCTCCGTCTCGGACCCTGAGAGGTTTGGGGTTATCGTGCTACAAGAATGGTTCTGAGCACTAATTGCTGCTGTTTGGATCTTTGCCTTTTGCACACTGTGCTGAGGGCAAAGCCAGGGTTACAGCCTCGCCTCCTTCTGGCTTCTGACTTGGATGATCAGGGTACCCATGAGTGACTTGTGCTATAGACCTTGTCTCACCAGCCCCTGATGGAAGCGCCGGCCCTTCTGAAGGCCACCATTGTCTGTTGACCTCCAGGAAGCTGCGGAGGAGGCTGACAGCGAGGGCAGAGGTCTCAGCATCCCCCTCGGCCTGCGCCTGGAGGGCGGGGCGTAGGCCTCCCTCCCCAGGAGCGGTTGCTCCCAGCGCTGCAGCATTATTACTCCATTAGCGCCTTGTAGGGTTGACAAATGAAGGATAATTAATATCCGTGAGGGAAACAGATGTTGAGGTAATTCGCTCCCGCTGCGCATTTGCAATGGCTTCTCCTAACTCACCCGAGAGTGTGGCGGGACCGCGGGGGTCTTTCTGTGCCCTTGGTCAGGGTGATGGAGTGAGCAGGCACAGTGGACATCAGCTGAGCCCCACACGAGGGAGGGAGCGTCTGATTCTTGACTCTTCGTGTCTTGTTTTCCATTGGGACGTTCTGTCTGTGTCCCATCCCAGTTCCTCTTGCTGTATGGTAAACCCATGTTTTCCTGATTCCTGGGGAATGGGCTCCTCACCAGGGGGCTCTTACGGAGCCTGTACTGCCAGCTCTGGAATTCTCTGTGGGTCTGTCACACTGTTTCCAGGGTGAATGCATGGATCCTAGCCTGGGGTCACTGTCCAGCCCTACTGAAGACTGGTTTGGGCTCCGGGCCAGGCTTGACTCCTTTTGGAGTCTCAGTTCCCCCAACAGACACTGGCTGCTGTTTGTGTCTGGCTTGTGTGTGTCCCCAGCTATGTGTGTGTATCTCAGGGCAGGCTGGAAATATGCCTGAGGCCATACCCACCCTCCCAGGAACCATCCTTTTCTCCCTAGGGTCCCTCACTTTGGGGCAGGGAGACCAGCAGAGAATCCACTAGGGTCCCAAAGCAGGACTTTGGGAGTTGGCAGGCACAGTGCAGCTGTTGCTATCTAGAGGAGGGACATTAAGGATATTTGTGCTCAGGGACCAGGCTGGTGGGCTGCGGGGCCTGGAGGGTAGGTACCTGCCAGATGACGGCTGGGGACCTGAGCTCCAGGAGGGCTGGGCTTCCAGCCCTAGGAAAGATCCTTGCCTAACTACACGTCCAACTTCACTCCCTTTAATATTTTTTTTGTTATAGAAATGTAGAAATTTACAAAAGTACGTCAGGGCCTCCATACCCACCCTCCAGTCATGCTAATGACGCACTTTACTCTGACAGCCTTTCCTCGTGTGACTGAAAAAAGAGTTGCCAGCAGAGTTACAGTCGCAGCAGATTTATTCATGAGCACACTAATCTGGAAAGTCCCCGAACACCAGCCAAGAGGAAACCGTGTAGACAAGCCGCAGTGTGGTCACCCAACGGAATACCACACAGCCACGCACAGAACCACTGCAGTGTGTGGAAGAAAGTTAGCCTTGGCAAAGGGCCCTCCCCATCACAGAGAGTTCTAGAATGTGGCTAAACTGTGGTGACAGCTATGAAAAGGTAGCCCCTAGTGGGGATTAAGTACCAGCACGGAAGGAATCCACAGCTTTAGAAAGGCTCCATGGCAGACACAAGCGCGAACAGGAGTGGGCTGTCCACCGAGTTGGGTGTACTTGATCCAGGACAGTGGGGCCTCAGCAGTGAGATGAATATTAGAAATCAGGTCAAGGGTTAGGAGTGGCGCTACAATTCCAGTGTTCAGAGGGCTACGGCAGGAAGGTCCTGACTGGAGACCAGCCTGGACAACAAAGCGAGATCCTATCTTTAAAAAATTATTCAAATCAATAAAAAGGCAAAACTTTACAAGCTAACAACACTCATTCTACTGCCAGGGAGAGGACAGTCTGGCATCCGACTGTTGTGCTCTGTCAGCCTGTATCTTTTTTTTTCTCTTAGACTTTATTTTTGTGTGTGTGTGCCTGATTATATGTCTGTGCACCATCTGTATTTCTGGTGTCTGTGGAAGCTAGACGAAAGAACTGGATTCCCTGCGACTGGAGTTACAGACAGTTGTGAGCTGTCAAGTGGATGCTGGGAATCGAATCCCAGTTCTCTACAAGAACTTAAGTGTTTAGTCATCTTCCCATCCCCACTTCCTTCCAGCCCCTATCTTAAAGAAACAGAACCTTGGGCTGGTGAGACGGCTCAGCAGGTAATGGCTCTGGCGATGACGCCAGACACCTGAGTTTCAGTCTTAGGATCCAGAGGGTGGAAAGAGAGGTGACTCCTGCAGATTGTCGTCTGACCACACATTCACTGTGGCACAAGCCCCCAGCCCAAGTGTCTCCCGTCTATGCGGGGCTTTTCCGTTTGTTCAGAAACAGCTGCACAGCCTGGGAGCTTTGTTAGGAGGCTTGTTCCCTGCTTGCATGTAGAACTCTCACAAGCTGGGCTCTGGCTCACCCTTCTTCAGCGCTGGGCAGTATTCCACTGGCTGCACACACCACCCTGTGGATAGGCATTAGCGTTGCTTCAACTGCTCGGATGCTGGCCTTGGGTCCCCTCCCTAGCTGTCTCCCTAGCGGCTTGGCTCTTGACTCCAGCCGATTCTCACGGTGCCTCTGTCGCCCCCAGGTGGTCAAGGTGGTGGGCAGCAACATCTCCCACAAGCTGCGGCTGTCGCGGGTGAAGCCCACTGACGAAGGCACCTACGAGTGTCGCGTGATCGACTTCAGCGACGGCAAGGCCCGGCACCACAAGGTCAAGGCCTACCTGCGGGTGCAGCCCGGGGAGAACTCGGTGCTGCAGCTGCCTGATGCGCCCCCTGCCGCGCCCGCACCGCCGCCCAAGCCGGGCCGGGAGCTGCGCAAGCGCTCTCTGCCGGAGGCTTGCAGCCTGTAGCCCGCTCGCCCCGCATGCAGTCCTCCTGGCCCTGCGGCGACGGTGGCAGAGGAGTCCCGCGTGTGCTTTGCTTGCTTGCCCCCCACTCCCGGCTCCGCTTCATACACCCCGTCCTCGCGGCCAATCCCCTGGTGAGGAGCCGGGCCGTGGGGGGCCTACGCTCCTGTTCCGTTTCTTTCTACCCGGAACCGGCTCCGGGTCCCCCAGCCGGGAAGCGGAGGACCCCCCCCCCCAGCCCCACGCGGGAGGCTACCCTACCAGGCAGAGTTAGCACCAGCAGGCTCGCTCTGGGCCCTCGAGGCTCTCCCCGAGCCCCCCTCTGCCGGCACCCCCCACGCCCAGCCCTGTCCTGGGCCTGTGAAGTCCACCCAAGGGATCCCCTCCACCCATCACCTCCCCATT
Source organism: Myodes glareolus (assembly GCF_982192425.1). Taxonomy (NCBI): domain Eukaryota; kingdom Metazoa; phylum Chordata; class Mammalia; order Rodentia; family Cricetidae; genus Myodes; species Myodes glareolus. The sequence goes on along the minus strand of NC_142035.1, from coordinate 21,228,084 downwards.
CCTGATCAGGGGACATCTACCCTGGTGGTTTGTAAATATTTCTATTGGGCCCACCCCGACCCGGAACTGGCTCAAACCTCTGGCCACCCTCGGTGATGGAGGGGAGGTGGGAGGCCCAGGGCTTTGCGTAGGGGTGAGCGGGCCCTGTGTATATGACCCAACCTGTGAGTACCAGCCAACTCCAATAAAGCGGTTTAAACCAACCAGGACAGTGTCTTGCTGGAGCTGGCAATTGAGCCACGGTGGGGGAAGGAAGGAGGGCTTGGTGGGTCGCAGAAAAGAGCAGAAGTAACCTGGTGTTGAGAGGATCCTGAAAGGGCAGGGGCTGCTGCTGGACAGGAAGAGTGGTTCCCAAAGGGAAAAAGAAGCAGTCTTTGTCTACCCTACCGTGAATACTGGCACCTGAATTCATCATGGATCCCGCGATAATCACACATACAGAAGAACCTGTGAAGCATGCGAGCAGAAATGGATAAACATCTTTGTAGCTGCCACAAAGAAAGCCTATCACTCCCAAACAGACTCCACCTCAGCTCTCAGTCTCTTCCACCGCCCCCTCCCTCACTCTCAGAGGGTAACATCATCACCGTCATCCTCATCATCAACTCTGGAGTCTCATATAGCCCTGGTGGGCCTGGAACCCCGTGATCCTGTTGTTTCAATCTCCCAAGAGCTAGGATTATAGAAGTGTGGCCACCATGCCCAGTTTAGTAGGGCTTCTTTGTTTATTTTTGTTTTTTATTTTAATACCTATATTATATCACTTTATTTTTTTATCACATGCATCTTTACGGGGGTAATGCATGCCTCAGCATGTATGTCCAGGTCAGAGAACAACCTGAGGATGTCAGTTCTCACCTCCCACCAAGTGGATCCTGGGGATCAAACTCAGGTCATCAGGCTTGGCAGCAAGTGCCTTTCTCACCCATCGTGTTAGTCACTTTAAACAAATTTTCCTTTTTTTTTTTTTTTTTTTTTTTTTGGTTGCTGGGAATGAGGGTTCCTTGCCTACATTAGGCAAGTGCTTTCCCATGGAGCTATATTCCAGCCCCTACATATTTGAGTTTTGTGTTTTCATTTTCAAAACATGGCCTCATATACCTCAGAATGGTCTCAAACTCTGTGCTGTCAAGAATGACCTTGACCTCCTTCTCCTCCTGCCTCAGCTTCTCCAGTACCGGGCTGACAGGATGTGGCGTGTGTTCCTTCTCCATGTCTGCTGGACACACACGCCTGAGAGTCTCAGGGACATTTACCAGGCTGCACGCCAGGCTGTCCACGTTAGGGTCCATATTCTCCTCAGACCATCACCATCTCCCTATGACACAAGAGGAATCGGGGTCAGAGAGGGTGCATAGTTCACCCTAGCTCACACAGCAGTTGGACCTTTCTTAGCCTAAAAGTACGAGTAGTTGGCCCTGGTAAGACCAGGTCCCTTCTAACCCCTCCTCCTTCATCATGTATGCCTTGGGTCATCCCAACTGCCATGGTTCTGCTGAGGATTTACCTGGGGATGTTGACATGGACGTCCCATGTCAATGTGGGTGGATGGATGGATAGATGGATAATAGGTAGATGGAGGGATAGACAATGGATAGACTGGTAGGTAGATGAATGATGGATGAATAATGGCTAAATGGTGGGTGGCTGGATGTGCTGATGGGTCAGTAGGTGACTGTTGTGTACATGGAAAGGCTGATGGCTGGATGGAAGGACTGCTGGATGGTAGGTAGATGAATGGCCAGACGATAGCTGACTGGTGGGTAGATGGATAGGTATGTGGACAGATGAATGGGTGGATTGAGACACAACTAACCTAGGCTGTGGAGTCCGCAGGGCCTGCACCTGTTGCAAAATCTGGGTTCTGTCAATTATGGTTTAAATAAACGCTGATTGGCCAGTAGCCAGGCAGGAAGTATAGGCGGGGCAACCAGATAGGAAGTAGAGGTAGGTCAATGAGAACAGGAGAACTCTGGGAAGAGGGAAGCTCCCTCTGGAGTCCTGCCCAGACACAGAAGAAGAAAGATGTGACCTGCTCTGCTGAAAAAGGTACTGAGCCATGTGGCTAACATATACTAGAATAATGGGTTAATATAAGTTATAAGAGTTAATAAGAAGCCTGAGCTAATGGGCCAATCAGTTTATAACTAATGTAGACCTCTGTGTGATTTCTTTGGGACTTAACGATTGTGGAAACTGGGTAGGACAGAAACCCCAACAACAAAGGACCATCTTGTCTGGCCTGTGATCATTTGGCCAGTGTCTACCATTTATTCAATGAATGGGATCCACCTCAGAAATGTCCAAAGGCAATGCTGACCTTGGAAGGCCCCTCTGTGAGGGAAGAGGGCCTTGCTGACATTAGTGACAACAGTGCCCATCAACTCTAGCCAGGTGGGCACTGTGCTTTGTGCCAGGCACTGATGCAGGGCTTGTCACAACAAACTCTGCACTTCTCAAAGCCCCCTCCTCCCAGAGGGGAATTTGGAGTGCTTGCTCTAGCTCCATTGGAAGAGTCCAGGGGGAAAGAAAGTACCTGGACTGGAGTCTTGCCCCTGTCCATCCTTGCTGCAAGCCCTCCAGCAGGGCCCTTCTCCCTCCTGAACCTCAGTTTCCCTTTCAGTGTAATGGGGATGCTACTGGGGAAGTGAAACCTGAACCACCATGAACCATCATCACACACACAAGGAGGGTAATATCAAAAGGACAGGTGAGGAATGTGGGGGAGATTGCAGAACCCCCGACCACTCACACTGCCAGGGAGGATGGGAAACGAGGCAACCTCTCGTGTCAGTCTCCACACCTCTCAGCAGGCCCCACTCCCATGAGAGCTGGAAACACAGGGCTGCTCAAAAGCCTGTGAATGAATATTCACGACCGTGTTTGTTATTCATGGCAGGCCCCAAACAGAAACAGGGTCCATCAGCCAACAAGTGACTGCTGAAGAAAGCCGAGCCAGGCAATGAAATATTATTTGAGAGAGAAAAAGAGCATTTTCACGCACAGTACAGCGTATAGGAACCTGGAGGTGACGAGTTAGGCGATAGAAACACTCTACAATTGGTTGTCATGATGGTTGTACAACTGCTCGGACGTGCTGAATCACTGAGCCGCTATTTTAAGTGGACGATCGTGTGGCGTGTGGATATCTCAACAAAGCTGTTAAAAGAAACAGGATTCTCCTGACTGCAGCCCTGTGCCCACACGCCAAAACTGGGCACACGGCAGGCACTTGGAAATGATGTCTTCTGTTTATTCATCGCTCTGATTTCTAGGCGAAAGCTGGAGAGGGTTAGGCACAGCAGGTGGTGGCAGCTGGGGGAGGTGGCTATAATGAGAGACAGGTTCCTAAGGTGGTGCCCTGGCTGGCCTGAAGGTTCAGAAAACCCCAACAGTCCCTGAAGGTAGTGACAAGCCGCTTTCCCCTTTGTGCCAAACACAGGAGTAGCCTGTGGGCCTAGGAGATGGCCCGGTTGGTAAATTGCTGGCTGTACAGCCATGAAGGAAGACCTGCGATTGACTCTCAGGGACAACACACACTTGTAATCCCAAGGCTAGGGAGGTGGGGACAGACAGGATCATAGAGGTCCAGCCAGTCAACCTGGCCTAATCAATAGATTCCAGCTCAACAGAGAGATCCTGCCAGCTGAGGTGTCTGTCTTCCACATGCATGCACACACATACACCCATACCACAAAGAATAACCTGAAATAATTAGGTATGGTGGTATATGCCTGGATCTCCAGCAACTCTGGCTGCTGAGGCAGGAGCATTGCTTGAACCCAGGAATTTTCTGTTTTGTTTTGTTTTTTGAGACAAAGTTTTTCTGTGTAACCCTGACTGTCCTGAAGTTCACTCTGTAGACCAGGCTGGCCTTGAACTCAGAGATCTGCTGCCTCTGCCGATCCCTTCTGAGATCGAAGGTGTGTGCCACCGTTGCCTGGTAGACCTAAGAATTCAATGAAAAAACAAACACACAAAAAGAAACTCAGTGTGAGATGTAGTCTAAATTCTTGGCATTCAGACCCCACCAGTACCTGCAGTTACTGAGCAGCCCGAGGTAACTATAGCTCAGTAAAGTCTCCCATGGAGTCTGGATGACTTTAGGCTATTCCAGTGTTGGGCAGAGAATGCTTTATCCAGAGGATTCCCAAAGGCTGATCCACAGGGGTTCCTGCCTCCAGAAGCAAGGTTGTGTGGAATGTTCTACCTGGCAAACCCAAGTGTAGGCAGAGAACGCTTCTGTAAGGCGTCTCTATACCTTAGAATTGCAGGTTCAAGTCACCGCGGCTGTTTTAATTCCTGTTAATGACTTTCCACAGAAGCGGGAGCCACTTACCCCTCTATAAATGGTGTGTGAATGTGCACCTGGCCCCGCTCCACAACCTGAGAGTCAAATGGATTGATCGTGGTCTGTGGGTTAGCTGGGTCCCCTCCCTTCACTGGCTACTGTGAGCAGGACCCAGCAGCTCTTTGCTGCTCTGAGAACCCCCTTATCTCCCCGCATCCCCCTCCCCCCAGCCCAGGGACTGACAGCTCAGTCTTGGCTGCCTCATTACCGGCTGGGGCTGTCATCCTGTTGATTTGTGGCATTGCTGTGAAGTGCATTTCGGTTCGGTTTTGTTTTCTTTTTCCTTTTGACTTTTTGTTTGACAAATATTTTTTGTTAAGTAGTTTCACTCTCTATTACTTTATCATTTCTGAGTTAGCTTTCATTATATAAACATAAATTTGAGTCTCTGGGAACTTAAATTGTCTTCAGATATGAGTTAGGGTCTCCAATTCACTTTTTTTCTAGCTTTTTAAATTTTCTTATCTGTCAACGGCATCTTTATTCCCCACACTGGTATGTGACGCCGTTGGCACTAAGTGCTGGCCCCACACCCACGGCTGCTTCCCCCACACCCATGGCCGCTTCCCCCACATCCATGGCCGCTTCCCCCACCTTTTTTCTATTTCCTTGTCTCATCTATGATGGGTCAGTATCACACTGTTTTAATTATTACAGTTTTATGACAAGGTCCAATGTGTTCTGCAGCTGTCTACTCCTCTCTTTGCATGTTTTGTTTTGTTTTTGAGACAGGGTTTATCTACATAGCCCTGGCTGTCCTGGAACTCACCATGTAGCCCAGGCTGGCCACAAACTCTCAGTGATCCTCTTGCCTCTACCTCCACTGCAGCACCTGGCTCATGTGGAACATTTTGTCTCCAGAACTTACCAGCTTACTCTTTTAGACCTCGAATCATCATTAGAAAGTCCTCCCTCAGGGCTGGAGGGATGGCTCAGTGGTTAACAGCACTGGCTGCTCTTCCAGAGGACCTGGGTTAAGTTCCCAGCACCCACATAGCAGCTCGCAACTGCCTGTAACTCTACCTCCAGGGGATCCAACACCCTCACACAGACTTACATACAGGCAACATATCAATGCACATAAAATAAAAATAAGTAAATCATTGGTTTTTTTTTTTAAAAAAGTTCTTCCTCCAACATGTGCAAGGCCCTGTGTTCAATCCTCAGCTCAGACAAAAATTAACTGCTGTTTCAGTTGGTGTCTTAGCTACTGTTCTGATGCTGTTACCATGACCAAAACCACTTATTAAACAGCAACAACAACAACAACAACAACATTTAATTAGGGGCTTGCTTACAGTTCCAGAGGGTGAATTCATGAGCATCATGGTAGGGAGCATGGCGACAGACATGTTGCTGGAGCAGAAACTACTGAGAACTTACATCTTATTCACAAACAGAAGAAATGGGGAGAGGAGGGAGTCGATAGATGATGGATGGAGAGAGAGAGAGAGAGAGAGAGAGAGAGAGAGAGAGAGAAGAGAGATTGCTAGTTTTGTGTCAACTTGATACAAACTAGAGTTATCTGAATGGAGGGAACCTCACTTAAGAAAATGCTTCCATAAGATCCATTTTCTAAATTAGTGGTTGATGGAGGAAGGTCCAGCCCATTGTAGGTGGTTCCTTCGCTGTGCTGGTGGTCCTGGATTCTATAAGAAAGTAGACTGAGCAGGCCTGGGGAAGCAAGCCAGTAAGCAGCACCCCTCCATGGCTTCTGCAACAGCTGCTGCCTCCAGGTTCCTGCCCTGTTTGAGTTCCTGCCCTAACTTCCTTTAGTGATGAAGAACAAGACAGAAGTATAAGCCAAATAAACCCTTTTTTCCTCCCCAATCTGCATTTTGGTCATGGTGTTTGATCACAGCAACAGAAAACCTAAGAGAGAGAGACCATGAGATGAGAGACAGAAAGACCAAGAGATAAGAGAGAGACCAAGAGAGGAGAGAGAAAGAGAGACAGACTAAGAGACCTGGCAAGTGCTTTTGAAACCTCAAAGCCCACCCCTCCTGACACATGTCCTCTAACAAGGACACACCTCCTAATCCTTCCTAAACAGCTCCATTAACTGGGGCCCAAACATTCAAATGTATGAGCCTATGGGGCCATTCTCATTCATACCTCCACAGTTGGGATTATGGTACGCTCATAAATCAGCCCGGCAGACGCTTACCTAGCCATGTCTTTGTGTGTCTCTACAGTCCTTCTCTAGTACGACGCCTCCTCCGTTAGGACTTCTTCACTGTACCTCTCCAGACAGTATTAGGGATATGATGACTAGAGGAGTATAAACACGTGTGTCAGTCACGTGGAGTGGTATAGAGGTGAAGGAGAGATTACGAAATAAAGAAAAATATCAACTGGAGAACAAAGGCAGTAGGTATATGGGTGTGTTCTGTACTATCAATTCAACTTTTATGCTTATTAAAACTTTCATTTTTATTATTTATTTTTGTTGCTGAGGGCACTAGGGATCACACCTAGGGCTCTGGCATACTAGGTAAGCATTCCAGCACTGAGCTACATCCTCAGTCCTTTAATAGTAAGATATTGAGGGAGGAGGGGGAAGACATGGCTCAGCAGCTAAGAACGTGAACTGCTTTTCCGGAGGATCTGAGTTCAGTTCCCAAGAATCTGCACTGGGCAGCTCATAACCCTCTTTAAATCAGCTATACAGGATCCAGCGCCCCTTCTGGCTTCCCAGGCACTGCACTCATCGCACCCCCTTAAGATATCCATATAATTTAAAAGATTTTTTTTGAGTTACTTAATTTATTTTGTGTCTGTGGGTCTTTTGCCTAAACACATGTAAATGCACCGTGTGTGTGCCTGGTGCCTGGGTGGCAGAAAAGAGCATCAGGTCCCCTGGACCTGGAGGTACGGATAGGATAGTTGTGAGCTAACATGTGGGGCCTGGGAAACAAACCCAGGGCCTGGGAAAGAACAGTCAGAGCTCTCAACTGCTGCGCCATCTCTCCGGCCCCCACACAAACACATAATTTAAAACAAACTCCTTCTCGGCCAGGCAGTGGTGGTACACTCAGCACTTGGGAGGCAGAGCAGGCAGATCTCTGTGAGTTCAAGACCAGCCTGGTCTACAGAGCAAGTTTCAGAAAAGTCAGGACAGGACTATACAGAGAAACCCTGCCTCAAAATACAAACATACATACATACATACATACACACATACATACATATTAAAATCCACACATTCTCTCTCTCTCTCTCTCTCTCTCTCTCTCTCTCTATATATATATATATATATATATATATATATATATATTTATATATATATATATATATTTCAAGAGAGATGCCGGTAGAAAAGAGAACAATTAGGTTGTTTGCTCTTGAGCCTCGCACAGTAGCAAATGCTTGTTCTCCTGGACACTTGGGAGCCTGAAGCAGGATGACTGCTTGAGGCCAAGATTTTGGGGCCATCATAGGCAACAACCCCTCACACACACCTCGAAGACGTCTTTCTATAGTCTGTGCATAGTTTTGTTGTGGTTAGTTCTCACTTTTCCTATTGTTACCACTGCACTAAAGTCTTCTGCTGTCTTCTAATTCATTTCTGTTTTATAAATGTGAAGGCTACCAGCTTCTGCATTTTGTATTTTTTTTTTTTTTTTTTTTTTTTTTTTTGGTGTTGGGACTTGAACCTAAAGTCTTGTGCCTGTAAAACCCTCGCTGCACCACCGAGCTACACCCCTAGCCTGGTTTCTGTATTTCTCACTTTTGTATCCAGCTGTTTTATTGAGTTTGTTGTATTTGCAGTGGTTTTCCACTTGGCTGCCCCACCACCTCCCAGTCACATAATGACAACTGCATTTCTTTCCAACCTGTACACGTCTTATTCTTTTCTCTAACTGCATTGGCTGTGTACTGGTAGACGTTGGTTATTTTTGTTTGTTTGTTTGTTTTGATGTAGCCCTGACTAGTACGGAAATCCTCCTCTTCCTCCCTTGTGCTGGGATTTAAGGTGTATTATCAGCATGCCTGGTTTTATTGTGCTTTTAACTTTAATACGAATGCTTAATTTTCTTCCCCTGTCCAGTGCCCTGTGACTGTCTTAGTCAGTGTTTTATTGCTGTGAAGAGATGCTATAGATTTAACTGAGGGCTTGCTTACAATTTCAGAGGCTTAGTCCATTATCATCATGGCAGGGAGCATGGCCATATCTAGGCAGACATGGTGCTGGAGAACTAGCTACATCCCGATCCACAGTCAACAGGAAGAGAAGAGAGCCTAGACCTGGTGTGGGCTTTTGAATCTCAAAACCCACCCCCAGGGACACACCTCCTCCAACAAGGTCACACCTAGGGTAAAAATGCCACACCTCCTAATCCTTTTAATCCCTTCAAACAGTTCCATTCCCTGGTGACTAAGCATTCAAATGTATGAAGCTATAGGGGCCATTCTTATTCAAACTTCCGTAGACTGTTTTAAGAGCCTCAACCTTATTAGTGAAGCTTTTAAACACTTCAGTGTGGATGCTGCCTCAGCCAGAACCAATAGGCAGTCATGGGATCAAATCCAAGCTCTGTGACCTTTGAGGTGTGTGATGTGGGGTCTACCTTCTCTCCCTGAAATTCCAGGTTTTTTAGAAAATTTATGCAGGCACCGAAGTTGACGTCTGATCCAGTGAGGTTGTTCTCATTTACAAGCATAGTGTGGTGACAGGGTAGGGCCTGAGAATCTGCATTTCTAACCTGCCTCTCTGCCTGGCTGAGTTGTTGGGACACCCCTCGTGCAGACTAAGGTGTCTGAACAGACAGACCAGGTGGTGAAAGCCACCATCATGGTTGGTAAGTGGGAGAGAAAAGATGGGGCTCGGAGGCTGGCTGTTTGCAGAGGGTAAGTATTACATCTGCACCTGAAACATAGACCAATGTTTGAAGAAAGCCAATCAGGACACAAGAGTAAATAAAATGGGGGAGGGAGGTGAAGGAATGCTGAGGTTGGCAAGGATCCTAGGCTGTGCACCAGCTGGTGTCTCAGTCCCCTTGACAACATCTTTTCCCCGTGTGCTGAGCCTTGCAGTGCTGAAAGAAGCCCTTGCTGTCGCTACTGAGGCAGACCCTGGAGCCATGTCCACCCACACCTCCAGCTGCTCCCACCCTCTCTCTAATCCTACAGGGTTTTCTTTTCCTGATTTAGTCCTGATTCAGTTTCATTTTCTACACTCCTTTTAGAGCCCTTGTCACAGGAAAAGACTTGTCTGGTCTTGGCTTGTACGTCTTGATCAGGCTCCCACAGGGTGTCATCCCTCCACACCCGTCCACCCCCCACGCCCGCACCAGGGATTGTACCTACAGCCTTGCACGTGCCGGCAAGTGCTCCACCTCTGAGCTCCATTCCCGGCTTCTTTCCTTTTCTCTTGGAGACATGGGCTTACTAAGTTGGTCCAGGTGGACTTCAATTTAATTCAAGAGCAGGCAGATCTTGAACCTGTGGACCCTCTGACTCAGCCTCCCCACTAGCTGGGACCAGAGGCCTGTGCCACCAGGCCTGGACCAGTCAAGAGTTGTTACTGTGAAATCCAAGCACTCTTTGGTTAGAACACAAGGTTCACACCCAGGAGTGGGGAAGCCCCTAGGAAAGCCTTACCCCTTTATTCTCACTAACCTTGTATAGAACTCAGCATCCTTTCCCCCTAGGGCAAAAGGAACATATATTAGCTGTCCCTGTAGCATCAACAGCTGTGACTTTGTCACTATGGGAACTGCAGAGTCTCCACCTCATCCTAAAGTGCTTTCTGCAGGTGGCCCCGAACACTGCGCACATGCACTGCGGCTTTAAAACTGGCTGTTATCAGGGCAGCTGCTGGAGCCTGTTACTCATCAGCCTCGTAAAGACGTGGGGGCCCTGTGGTTTGAATGGGAATTGTTCCCCATCGGCTCACGTGTTTGGACAGTTGGCCTCCAGCGAGTGGCACTGTTTGGGAAGACTGTGGAACCTTTAGAAAATTAGGGCCTTGCTGGACGTGCTGGCTAGTTTTATGTCAGCCTGACACAAGCTAGAGGCGCTAGAGAGGAGAGAGCTTCACTTTGGAAAGTGTCTCCATAAGACTAGGTTGTAGGAAAGCCTGTAGGGACATTTTCTTAGTGATTGATGTGGGAGGGCCCAGTCCATTGTGGATAGGGTCACCCCAGACAAGGGGTCCTGGGTTCTGTAAGAAAGCAGTTTGAGCAAGCCATGGGGAGAGACCCAGTAAGCAGTACCCCTCCATGGCCTCTTCATCAGTTCCTGTCTCCTGGTTCCTTGCTTGTTTGGGTTCCTTTCCTGACTTCCTTCAATGATGGACTAAGTTGTTGAAGTGCAAACCAAATAAACCCTTTGAAATGCAAACCAAAGAAACCCTTTCCTCCTCCGAGTTACTTTGGTCATGGTTTTTCATCAAAGAAACAGAAACTCTCAGACACTGGAGGAAGTAGGTCACTGGGGGTGGGCCTTCTGGCTTTATTAGACCAACCCCACTTCCTCTCTGCTTCCTGATGGATCTCTCCGCTTCCTGTTCTATCTTTCTGCTTCCTGAATGTGGATGCAATGTGGTCAGCCAGTCTCCTGCTCCTGCTCCTGCTCCTGCCCCACGCCTTCCCGACTCCTGCCATGTTGTCCATGCCCGGATGGGCTGTACCCCTTGAAACTGTAAGCCACAGTAGACCCCTTCTCCCTTAGATTGCTTTTCAGGGTGTCTTATCACATAACATGTAGACACATATGTAGGGCCTGAAAGTGGTAGTGCACTTTCCTAGCATGTATGAGGCCATGGATTCGATCCCTTAGCTCCACAAGATGAAATAAAGCATATTTATTCCTATGTCCTGCTTTTAAAAGATATTTTTAGAAATTGTATTTCACTATAATGGGTTTCCTGCTGCCATTTTAAATAAACGTAGTTGAAAACTATTCTGGTATGTCTACAGCCTCACCATACTACCAGAGGGTCTGCAGTGTATGTATGTGTGAGCGAGCACGTGCATGCGTGTACTTGCGTGTATATCTGAGAGAGAGAGAGAGAGAGAGAGACAGAGACAGAGACAGAGACAGAGAGAGAGCACCCGGTTTTTGATGATCTTTATATCCCATTATCCTTGCCAAAGACTGGCTTACACTGTGTTCTGTGACCAGGAGAGGTAAGAGAGAACATTGATTTCTCATGGAAAAAAAAATTTTTTTTAATACTTCACAGGAGACAGAAGAAAGCATTCTTCCTTCCTCTGTTTCTTGATGTCTAAGCACTGGAGGGCATAATTTCTCTTCATTTTGTGTATCCCCTAGGAGAGCCACTGAGCCACCTGACAGACAGAGATGACTGATGAGAAACCCCGAGTTTTTGAGGGTTCCTGGAGCTCATGGCTTAGCCAGAAGCAGACCCAACCTATCTCTGGACTTCTGCTACTACCAACTTTTGTTCTTTAAAAGGCGGGCGTGTTCCCTGGCAGGCTTGCAGAGCAGCCGCTAGTCCGAGAAGGATAGCTGTGGGTCCCTGCAAGATCTCCAGGGTGGCAGGCTGGTCCTGCCATGCGGCCGGAGAGCAGGCCGGTGGGTGTGATGGACAGCGGAGTAAATGGACATAAGGCTATACATAAAGCTAAACATTCATTACTTAAATAAGGGGCAGAGAGACAGAGAGGCAGAGATAGAGGAACATAAAGACATAAAAACATATAGACAGAAGAGACACATGTGCACATGCCAAGAGACGGGGGACAGAAGAGAAAGAGTTAAGATGGCAATGAGGGAGGTCAGAAGTGGCTGGGAGTGGGCGTAGTTAGCCCTTAAAGGGACCAGAGCATAAGGAATAACATCAACAAACCCCTGATACTCAAGGTCATTTAGGTCAGCTGTCTGTTACTTGTAGCCAAGAGAACCTTCTGGAATCCACCCTAGTAGGTATTTGGCTTGACTACCATCATCTCAAATCCTCTGGAACTGATGTACATTAGTCAGGGTTTTCTAGAGGAACAGAACTTATAGAATGAATATACACATATATGGATTTATTATATACAATATATATTATTCATATATGTGTATATATATATATGGATTTATTAGAATGGTTTATACCCTGTGGTCCAGCTAATCCAACAATGGCTTTCTACCAATAGAAGACTCAAGAATCCAATAGTTTTTCAGTCTATGAGATTGGATCACTCAGCTGGTCTTCAGTCTACAGCAGAATCCTGAAGAAGTAGTCTCTAATGCCAGTGAAGGGATGGACTTGCTAGTGAGAGTGAGAGCCAGTTCCCTTCTTCCTTGTCCTTTATATAGGCTGCCAGCAGAAGGTGGGGCCCAGATTAAAGGTGGACTTTTCCACCTCAAAAGATCTGGATTAAAGTCACATCTTCCCATCTGAGAAGATCCAGATTAAAAGTGGGTCTTCCCACTTCAAGCAATTTAATGAAGAAAAACATCCCTCACTGGTGTACCCAGCCCTTTGGGTCTTAGTTAATTGCAGACATAGTCAAGTTGGCAAGCGAGAACAGCCATCACACGGAGTTATGGATGGCTGTGCACCACGCGTGCTGAGAACAACAAACCTGGAACCTTGGCAAGAACAGCAAGCGCTGTGAACCACTGAGCCCTCTCCACCCGTCCCTCACAATCCATCTTGATTGTGACTGCCACTTTGCCCAGTTGACCCTTGCACACATTCCAAACAGAATAAACAAAGTCATTAAGACAGTCAGCTGAGGTCCTCGGCTTCCTATTCCTAGCTGACTCCTAGAGCCGTTTCTAGCTGCCATTTGACACAGTCATGGTTTATAGGGAGCCCAGGGACATTCTGGTTGGCTAGGGCTCACCTTGTCTATTGAGCATACAAATCCCAAGCCCCTTCTTCCCACTGTGGGGTGTGAGCTTTGAAGAGACACTAGCCCACTTGAACATGCGGCTCTGGCAGGCCTTGCCCTTTTCCCTGACTTCCTCTGCCTTCCCCAAAACTGTTAGATTACATTCCAGAAGCTAGCCCCCAAGACCTACTCCCTTCTTTGGCCTGTGGCTCACCTAATTAACATGCCCAATTAAAATTAAACACCTCATCCTAACACGGGGTTTCCCCTTGTACCATTATAAACCACCATTTTCCTACAGGTCTGTCTTCTCTCTATCCAGAGGCAGTCCCCCAACCCCTGGGGACAAAGACTCCCAACCCCTCCCTTGTTTCCTTTCTCTTCTCCCTCATACTCTATCTCCTATCTTTGTCTCTTATTCCCTGACCACTGTCCCTCTGGGGCAAATAAATCTGCTTTGTGCCGAGAACTTGGTCTTGGGGATCCTGAGCCGGTACTTTTCCTTTTAAGCTTGTTCCATTATCTTCAGTTCTTCACTGACACGCTGCCTATGGTGCCGTCCTGGATTGCCCCCTCCCTCCGTGGTCTCGCAGCACCTTCTGCCTTGGCCACTCCACAGTTTCTAAGACATCCGCCACATTACTCTGCTGCCTGCGGTGACAGAGAAACACAAGCCAGCCCTTCTGTCTTTTGGATTAGTCTGCTCTCCCTCCAGTGACCTCGATAGACCTGGTTAGAAACCTTGATCCTTCCCTACTGTGTGTCAGGCTAGGTCACTGGTTCTCAAATTACAGCATGTGTCAGAATCATGCTAACACTGGAGAACAGTAGCTTGTTAAAATGCAAATTACCGGGGCACCATCCAGCAGGACTGGAGCAGGTCATAAAAATTTGCATTTCTTTAAAAATTCCCTATCTGCTGCTGCTGCTCTTCCTGGTGCTGGCTGTGGCCACCACCACTCTTCAGAATCAGTGGTCTAGGGTCTAGGGTGGTCCCGCACATTTGGACACACTCACACCTAATAGAACTGTCACCACAACTCAGCCATCACCTCTTCGACATTGACAGCATGCTCCTCTTGTCACAGCCCCAAGTCGGGGACAGCTCTGTACTGCTACACTGTGTCTCAGCTAAAACCCCAAATCCTGTGGCTCCTGAGCTCTCTTCCCGTCTGTAAGCGGGAAGCAGAAGCAGAAGCAGAAGCAGCACTCGGTGCTTATGGCATGCTGAGTGTCTCTGTGATCGATGCCATTTAATCCGCACATTGCCTTGAAACAGGCAGCAGTCTCTTTCTGGAGAGACTGATGGCCAGACGAATACAGAATAGTAGGCCGGAAGAGGGATGGGCGGATGGCCAAGTGGATAAAGTGCTGGCCATGCGAGCAGGACAACCCGAATTCGGATCCCAGCACTGAGGTAAAGCTGGCCATGTAATCTTGGCATTTCTATGGTGAAATGGGAAGCGGACACAGGAAGCTTGGCATCCAGCTAGCTTGGCTACGGCAGCTGGCAACAAACAAGGAGGAAGGTGAGGACTCACACTTGAGGCTGTCCTCAGATTTCCACACATGTGCCATGGCACATGCGTGCCCACACTCATACACATGGGCAGGCACACGCATGAATCCATCTGTATATCATATGCACCCATGCATCGCACATGCATATACACACACACACACACACACATACACACGTACATGTAAGATACATATAAGATAGGGCCAGTGAGACGGCTTGGGGGATAATGAGGGCACCTGCTGCCAAGCTTGATGATCTGAATTGGAGCCCTGAAGCCCACACAGTAGAAGAGAAGTGACTCCTGAGGGTTGTTCCTGAGATCCACATGCTTGTAGTACTGTGTGTGTCCACACACACATATGCACACACAATAGATAGATAAACACAAAAGGTAAAAGCCCGTAATGATACGAAAGACTTTATCAAGATCATCCAGTTAATAAGTAAGAACACACCTAGGATTTGGGTCTGGTTCACAGCAGTCTTGCCTAACAATACCTGCTAAACAGCAGCCCTGGAGGCTCAGGACGGCCTCCAACCTCTTCCCTCTCTCTTGGCCACAAGGTCATTGTAGGTGGTTTTTGCCCCACACACTGGGTTTCTGAGCCCACTGTCCCCCTTGTCTGTCACCCTACCTGCACAAGAGGCTCTGCTTGCCCAGTTGCAGTGGTACCTAAAGCGTTAACTGTGGGCATGTTTTAATAAAGGCCCTTTTCTAGGCTATGTCTATATAAATGTTCCAATTTAATATGCAAATGTGCTGCTGGTGATTTGGGGTGCAGTGGGCCTGTATTGTTCAAGTTGCAGTTATGTTGATTTAGCCCATAGCTTGATGGTTAATAATTTAGTAGGCGACTTTCTTTTTTAATATCCTTGTTCCTCGAGTCTCATCCTTTTCCACAGTAAGGGACTCAGGCCTGCGTGAAGTTTTGCTTTAATGAACAAACAATTCTTGAGTAAGAATTCCATCCAAATGCTGGGGAACTGTTCAGTTCCAGGTCCGCTGCCATCACAATGGGATTGTTGCTTTCACTGTGAATATATTGAACTTCTTTAACCCAAAGTCTGCTTTCTCTTTTGTAATCTATTTTGCCTGATATTGCTATTGGCAGACTAGATTTTTTTAATGTTAGTATTTGTCTGGGATATATTTTTTTGTTTGCTTTTCTTTGAAACAAACTCTGTCTTTGTAGCCCTGGTTGTCTTGCAGCTCTGCATGCAGACAATTGCCCAGGACATCTTTTCTGTCTGCGTTCAGCTTTGGCTTTATCAGTATGTTGGACACACCTTATAGGCAACTTTAGCTAAATTTTGAGTTCTTTTCTTTTCTTTTTTTTTTTTAATTTTGGTTTTTTTTTAAATATTTATTTATTATGTATATCATATTCTGTCTGTGTATATGCCTGCAAGCCAGAAGAGGGCACCACACCTCATTACAGATGACTGTGAACCATCATGTGGTTGCTGGGAATTGAACTCAGGACCTTTGGAAGAGCAGGCTATGCTCTTAACCATTGAGCCATTTCTCCAGCCCTGTAAATTTTGGTTTTTTGAGACGGGTTTCTCTGTCTAACAACCCTGGCTGTCCTGAAACTAGCTCTCGTAGACCAGGCTGGCCTCAAACTCACAGAGATTAGCCTGTCTCTGCCTCCCAAGTTCGGTTTTGAATTCTTTAGAAAACGTGTTGGATATGGTGGCACATGCCTCCAGATCTCTAATTCCTGCACTCAGGAGGCAGAGGCAAGCAGAGCCCTTCCAGACACAGCCGGAGTTCCAGGACAGCCAGAGCTGTAGAGTGAAACCCTGTTTGAAAAAAGGAGTCCTTGCTATTTATGTGTATGTTTATATGTCAGCACATTCGTGTGTGCAGGTGCATTGCCAGCACATTTGTGTATGCAGGTGCATGTGTCAGCACGTTCGTATGTGCAGGTGCATGTGTCAGCACATTCGTATGTGCAGGTGCATGTGCCATATCGTTTGCACATGCATGGGCATTCATATGCCCGTGGAGGCCATAGAGGGCATTAGATTCTCTGGGGCTGGAGGTACAGGCAGCTATGAGTCACCCAGCGTGGTTCTTGGATCCATACTCCAGGCTTGTGCAAGAAGAGCCTCTTATCCACTAAGCCATCTCTCCAGACACTTGAAAACTTATTATAATAATGATTATTATTGTCATTATTATTATTTTATGGGCACAGCTGCTTGCCTGCATGTGTGTCGGAATACCACTTTTGTGGCCGGCTCCCTATGGAGGGCGGAATAGGGTGTTGGACCTCCTGAACCTGGGGTTATAAACTGTTGTGAGCCAAGACAATCCTCTGAGTGGAGCAGCCAGTGCTGTTAACCACTGAGCCATCTCTCCAGTTTACTCATTTTAATTTTTAACATAGTTGACTAAATTTTTCTAACAACTTTTTACTCCTCAGGAGGAAGACACTCTAGCACACAACATAACCAAATGGAGTCTCTCCCCTCCCTATCCCCATCTTCTTTATTATTATCTACAACTTTAGTTCCAACATTTATCATTAAAATATTTTAGTGAGTTGCTGGGTGTGGTGGCACATGTCTTTAATCCCAGCACTTGGGAGGCAGAGGCAGGCAGATCTCTGAATTCAAAGCTAGGCTTGTCTACAGAGAGAGAGTTCCAGGACAGCCAGGGCTACACAGAGAAACCCTGTTTCAAATCAACAAAAAACTTTTTTTAAGAATGTGTGTGAAGTTTTCATACAGGGTTTCTCCGTGTAGCCATGGTTGTCCTGGAACTCTTTCCCCTGCCTCACCTCTGCAGCACTGGGATTCAAGATGAAAGTTGTGTGTCACCATACATGGCGACATTGAACTCTTGATCCTCTTGCTTCCAGCTCCCAAGCATGAGCCAGCACACATGAATTACATGGAATTAGAGATTAAGCCCAGGCTTTGTGAGTGCTCGGCAAATATTCTACCATCTGAGCTACAGGCACACTCCTAGAATATATAGTGGTCAGGAATAGAGGTCTATGAGGGACTGTGTATCTATAATGCACAAGAGCCTCGATATAATCCCCAGCCTTACATAAATAAACAAAAACAATTGGATATGTGATCAGAAATTAGATTTACCAGTATATCTGGCTAACTTTTATAATCTTTTCAGTAAAGCTGTTGGTGGTGAACTAGTCTACAGCCTCTGAAAATGCTCGTGACATATTATCCATTTTCAAAGTTCACTTAGTATATATGAAGTAAACTGATAGACTCTCCTCACTGGGCATGCTCAAAATATAACTTTTCTGTAGGCTATCCAATGCTGCTAAGGAAGAATCCACTGAGTCATGTGTGTGGTGGTGCACACTTTTAACCCCAGCACTTGGGAAACTGAAGCAGAGGGGACTCTGTGACAAGACAAGCCAGGTCTCAAAAACCAAAACAATGCTGGGTGCTTGTGGTGCACACCTTTAATCTCAGCACTCGAGAGGTAGAGGCAGGCAGATCTCTATGAGTTCAAGGCTAGTCTGGTCTTCAGAGCAAATGCCAGGATAGGCTCTAAAACTACACAGAGAAACCCTGTTCCAGAAAAACAAAACAAAACAAAACAAAACAAAAAACAGAAACAAAAACCCAAAAACCAAAAACGACAACAAAACCCGTCATCTTAGCTAGTGCTGCTTTATAGACATTACATCTATTCTTTTGTAGTCTTTGAGATTTACCTTTAAATATTTATGTATGTATATGTGTCTGTCTGTCTGTTAATTCCACTGAATGAAAGTAAAGACCATTACTCAATTTTTTTTTTGTCTAATTAAGCACATTTTATTTTCTGTCAAATTTATCTTTCTAAACTGGGGCTCAGAAAATTAGCAGCAAACACAGGAGAAGGTAGGGTTTAAATAGTCCAAAAAATGTGAAGACTAGGGGGTTCTCAAGGGTAAGATGATTTACAGAGAATTTTGGTTACATAGGAACTTGGCTGAACATTTCAAGACTATTTGGTAGAATATTTATCTTATCAGAGTACATTCAAGATATGAGTCGAACTTCATAGGATGGGGAGCATGTCAAATTCCAAAAACAAGTTAAAGCATGGTCAACTTGAATTCTGTAGCAAACAGAGACACTTGTTCTGCTCTTATAACAAAGCGGCTTCCATCCTCACGATGGAGTCAGGCTGGCTCATCACTGTCCACCTGTCCTTTATTTTTATCTCTCTGTGACACTTTCTAGGTCAATTCCATTCACCAATTTTTCCTTCAAGTGTGTCTTATTTTTAGAGTTTGCCCACCTGAATTCACTTCAACAATCCTTTTTTTTCCTTTTAGTTTCTCATCCTTTTTCACATCAACAGGTAATTACGATTGGTTTTGTTTAATAACTTTTCTTTATACTTGTTAGTTCTTTTGTCTTTATCAGGATCTAAAGTGGGTTTCAGAATTCTTATTACTTATATTTCCCACAAGTCAATTTACCTCTTGTATTGGCTTTTCTCTTTTTAGAATTACTTACATGAGTGTGTGTGTGTGTGTGTGTGTATGTGTGTGTGTGTGTGTATGTGTGTGTGTGTGTATGTGCATGCTGCAGCACATATATGAAGGTCAGAGGACACCCTGCAGGAGTCTGTTTCTCTCCTTCCACCGTGAGAGTCTCAGGGACTGAACTCTGGTCATCAGGGTTAGCCATTGGCCCCTTTACCCATGGAGCCATCTTGCTCACCTGAAATTCCCTTAGCGTTGCGTTTCCTCATGGCCTCTAGAATGGTATTTGCAGCCTGCTTCTGAGGAAGAATAGTTCTGTTCATGTTGTTTCTCTGCACTTGGATAAAGCCAGTCCCTTGAGAGCCCAGCTCCAAGTGAAGCTAACTATCAACAGCTCAGGGCTCTTAGCCTTTGGTGAGAACAGACAGGGCACAGGCCTGATGACTAAGTCTGGATAGTTGGCCTCGGGTGGCCATTGTTCCCTCTGGTGACCTACAGTGTGGCTTCCAGTTCCTGGCCACTGCAGAGTCACAGCCTGCCCTGAGTTTACAAGCTCCATTATCTCTGTGTTTCAGTTCCTTTTTATTTCAAAAACGGTTTGTCCTGTTTATGAGTGTGATTAGTTATTTTTGTTTTTTGTCTGTGTGTGTTTAAAAGATAAAAGTTGTCTCTTATTACAGTATTATATAAGTGGAGGACATTTTCCCCATTAGTTCATGGATGGTTATTTTTTAATATCATAGCTACTGAAGTATAACTTACATTCAATAAAAGCCCCAACTGGAGTGCATAACCCAGTGGATTTTGATGACTGCACAGTCACATAATCATCACTACAATGAAAGGTATTTTCTTTCCTCCTTAGAGCTTTGCTTGCTCCTCTACAGCCCCCTTCTGCCCCAGATAGCACTGGTCCCTCCCTGCATCAGTTTGCATTTCCCAGAATTCCCTGCCAGAGGCATGAGGCAGGATGGGCTCTGTGTGGCAGCTTCACTGAGCCCCTGGTGAGGACTCCCACACTTCATGGCTTTTGGAATGGTGTTCGGCCGCATGAGGACATGGTTGTTCACTTTTGTCTCGATGGACATTTGAAATGTGTCCAGTTTGGGGCTGGCAGACATCCATGTGCAAGTCCTCGCATGGACATGTTTTCGCTCCCCTTGGGTAAACACTGAAGTGCTAAGTATATGTGTAACTTCACAGAAGCGGCTAGGGTAGCCCGGTGTGGTGTGACTCACCTGTAATTCTAGCATTTGGAAGGCAGGAGGATCAAGAGCTCAGGGCCAGCCTTGACTATGTAGGAGCTGAGGCCAGCCTGAGCTACATGGGACCCTGTAGAAACAAAACAGCAACAACGAAAGGAGAGAGAAAAGGAAGAGGAAAGAAATTTGCACCCTCTTTCCAAAGCAGCTACTGACTCTCCACCCTGGCATTCCGGGTGAGGAGCAGAGGGTATTTTTAAAGCATGAATTCAGTGCCATCATCACTACAGGTGACTTTAGAAATATTTTAGAACGAAATGTCAGGAATGGCAACGAAGGTATTGAGGACAGTCTCCAGGCATCCAGCTTCCAGCTGCACCCTGGTGTCCCCCCACCCTACCACTGACCCCTCAGTGCTTGGCTCCTGGCCCCCACTTGGTTAAGAAGTCCATGAATAAAAGACGTGTCACTCACAGACATGGGAAGCTGAGAGCTGGTTCAAGCTTTGGATCGCCTCCATTTCAACCAATCAAAGTAAGTTCAGGGTTCCTGGTTGCTCGTTCCCAAATGTCACAAGATGCTTTGTTGGGAGCTAGTTGGCATTTTCATCCTGTTACTACAATATCGCCCCTGACTTTTACCCTGGATGGTTGCTCTGCTCTTCATGGAGGCCTGTTTCAGTCAGCGGGGAAATAGGAAAAGGGGGAGAGAGAAGCATACAGCCCCCATTCAAGTAGACGGCCTGAAGCTACGGGCCATTCCTACTTACTCATTGTGGGTCAGAATTTACTCCTATGCCCACACCTAGCTGCAAGGGAAGCTGAGTGATGGTGAAGTCTTCATTCTGACCAGTTGAGCAACTGGATGGATAGATACCAGGACTCTTTTATTTAGATGAGGTTAGGGAAGGGTTCCTGATAGTCTACCTCAAGCCTGATTCTGACCTGAAGGCTTCCATGCATACTGAGAAAGTCAGGCTGATGCCTGAGGAAAAGGTTTGCCTTTTCCCCTGCCCTTGGGCACTTGGGCCCTCCTAGGGGATTCCTTCTGGAGGTTATCTGCTACGGAGGGTACAGAACAATAGAAAGACTGAATTCAAAGAAGGGGATTGGTGATGGAGTCAGAAGGTAAGTCTGCTATTGGGGTGGGGTACAGAGACCTGGGTCCCTCGGCTTTTTTTTTTTTTTTTTTTGAGACAGTGTTTCTCTGTAGCTTTTGGAGCCTGTTCTGGAACTAACTCTTGTAGACCAGGCTGGCCTCAAACTCACAGAGATCCGCTTGCCTCTGCCTCTCGGGTGCTGGGATTAAAGGTGTGTGCCACCACTGTCTGACCATTGTTCTTAAATTCCTGTTTAACTCACCGAGCATTCTGGCCTGCTGAGGGTGCAGCCTCCCCCACTGCAGAATGTCCTCAGGCAAAGAAACCAAACAGGAGCCGTTAGGCCTGAGGACGGTGAGTAGGCGAGCAATACCCTTGACACAGTTTTTACACACATGCACATGCGCACGCCTCGTCTTCAGACCACCCTGTTCACTCTGGAAGTGTCTGGGACAGTCTTGCCCCTGTTGAACCAGCCTGCCTCCATCTTAAGCTTAAAAGTCATCCTATAGTAAAGATAAACTAAGTTCTTCCCTGTTTATGATTGAACCTCTGTTTCTCAAGGATTGGGCTACATCCCATCTGTAATCTTACTACAAATGGTCTGTATTGCCTGTTCCAGAAATGGCAATCATGTCTTTGTTTCCAAAAGGTGCTTAAAACCATTTTACAATCCTACCTTGGTGGGATTATGGTTATATGACCACCTCGTTAAGCCTGGCTACCTGGTTATGACTACCTGCTGTTCTGACTACCTTGTTATGCTTGCCTTGCCACCATGTCTTTGTTTCAGGAGTTCGTTAGGAACAACATGCATGCTTATGTTCTGCTCCTGTAACCCCACCTATTTTGCCAAATTTCCCATTTGGAAACCCGCTACTCCTGAGTTATAAAAACCTTGTTTCCTCATAGCCAGTGCTGACCTCTCAAACCCTGCCTTGTGGGAGGCAGCCCGTGTACAGGAGTAAAAAAAGCTTGCTTTAATGAGCTACTTGCTTTAATTAATTTGGCCATGATGATTTGGGTCTGAGGTCTCCTCCCATCATGAGGATTAACACCCCCGTTATTCCTCATAGAGGTCCCTCTGAGGGAAATCCTGAAGACAGAGTTTTCCATCTAGATGGCCTATCAGGTCTGTCCTGCCAGTCACTCCCCAAACCACACTGAGACTTATTATTAATATTAAATGCTTGGTTGATAACTTAGGCCCACTTTCAGCTGGCTCTTATAATGTAAATTAACCCATTTCTATTAATCTATGTGCTGCCCAAGGCTCATTTACCTCGTGAATGTACTTTCCACCCTGCTAGCTCTGCATCTCATGGTGTCTTCTCTGACTCTGCCCTCCTTCTGAAAGACCCCCGGAGTAGGGAGACTCTCACTCAAGTCTCGGGATAACATGACTCCCCAAGAACTCACGAGAGACTGTCCTTGCTGCAATCACACGAGGTTTATTGACAGGAACCAGCGCACTGGGACCGAGTTTCATATCCCATGCAGGGGTAGAGGAGTTCGACCCCAAGTAGTTGGGAGAAGGGGTTTTTAAGGGAAGAAATCATAACTTAAAGGGGGTAGGGAGGACATCATTGGAAAATTCCAAAAATATTAGTGATAATTACAAGGGGGTAACTAACTCCCCGTTTCTCAAGATTATAATCTAACTTTATGGTCAGCTAGTTCCTGGAACAGAGTCACTGAACCGGCTAACCTAGATTTTTGGCTCTTCTCTTCCTGGTCCTTCACTTCCTCCCAACATTCTCTTAGTCTGGTTCCCGTACCTAACCCTATCCTGCCTAGCTATAGGCCAGCTAGTTTCCTTATTAAACCAATCACAGTAACATATATTCACACAGTGTAATAAAATATTCCGGAAAGTTTCCTTATCAGCCCAGGACAAGATCAAGTCTTCCCGAAGCACGTCCCTCAGCCATCCCACAGTGTGTCTTCTCTCTGAGGGTAGTTGATTAGTGAGTGTTGTCTTCTCCATCACGCTGGATGGAAGAGATCTTGTTCGTCATGTTCAGTAACACATAGTAGGTGCTGGAGAAAACGTACACTGACTGGGCGAATGAACACAGGCATGAGCTCATCCTAGTCTGGCCGAATAAAGTCTGCAATGGCCAGAGACAGACTCTACCAGCTAAAGAGCCTGGGAAGAGGAGGAGGCTAATTAGCAATTCATTAGGATCCATTTCCAAGTCTATAGTCAATGCTAATGACTTGTTTGTTTAAAATAGGAAGTTCTGCACTCATTAAACCCATTAGTAAGTGAAAATGTTTCTGGGGAAGTCTGGCCTCCCGCGCTGGAGTGTAATCTCGAGGCTGTACCCCTCTTGCAGAGATTCCCAGGATTCAGCAAAGCAGGTGCTACATGGGGGAAACACCTAGGCTGATCCCCGGCTTCCTCAGCCTTCTCCACAGATGGATATCAGGAAGCTGCTTCTTCTGTTCTGTAAAATGGGTAGAGCATACTGTGAGGCCAGGGCTGCCAGAGAGAGAGGCCATGCTTGCTGGAGAGAGGCCATGTTTGCCAGAGAGAGGCCATGCTTGCCGGAGAGAGGCCATGATTGATTGTATATGCTCAGGCCTTAAGTGTGTGTCTGTTTTTGTTTTTTTTTTTTTGGCCTTTTGAGACAAGGTTTGTCTGTTTAACAGCCTTGGCTATCCTTGAAGCCACTCTGTAGACTGTTATGTGCAAATCTGTGGGTCTCCACAAAAGCCAACAAAGGAGAGTCCCATATGTAAAAGCAAAGAGCCTTTATTTTAATCAAGTTTGCAAACTCAGTCTCTCCGCATGTCCAATGCTTTGGAATAACCGGAGAGCCCCGAACTCAATTAAAATAGAGTTTTATAGTAGTAAAGGTGGGGGTGAGGGGTTTCTGAGGTTTTAAGACTACTGATTGGCTGACATTCATCTAGGGTTTCCTGGTGACTGTGTGCTGGCAGGTGTTTCTATCTACATTGCTTGGAATGGCAGGAACTTCCTTGGAATGGACTGTTCTAGGGTGGGTGTCTGGTATCTCAGCTTGTGGTTTCTCGCGCAGCCCAGCATAGTCTCAGGGTAAACAACTGAGACTCCAGCCTCCATTGAAATTCATGGATGGCCAGAGTCCCAGGTGATAATGGTTGGAGGAGGTAAAGAACTTCCTTTCTGCCCAGACTTAGATTATCATGGCTGGCCCTCACATAGACTAGGCTGGCCTCAAACTCACAAAGATCCACCTGCCTCTGCCTTGCGAGTGCGGGGATTAAAGGCGTCTGCCACCACCGCCTGGCAATTGTCCATGTTTTGAAAAGAAATTATTAATCTACCTCCCTCCCTCTCCCCTTCTTCCCTCCCCTCATGCATCTGTACCCCAGAGCACACATGGGGAGGTTCAACGACACTTTGTAGGAGTTGGTTCTCTCCTTTCGCCTTGTGGGTCCTAGCAATTGAATCAGGTTGTCAGTGTTGATGACAAGTTCCTTCGCCCACTGAGTCATCTTGCCTGCCCAATTTTCCAACCATTCTATGTTGCCTCATGCCTCCGCATGCTGAGCCGTGTCCGGTAAGCTGTCTCTTGCTTGCCTCCTGCAAACTGAGCGCCAGCAGGTGAGGATGCATGCTTCCTGGGTCTCACATAACCTCCTGCTGTTGTGCCCAGAGTCTGAACCCGAGGCAAAAGCAAATAGTCTTTTAAATTGTGAGTTAACTCGGGTCCTCCATGTGGCTGACAGAGCGGGTAGAATAGGAGAGACCCTGAACCGCAGTGAGGCAGGGCATTTATTGGGGGTAGAGCAAGGGGAGTGGGAGTCTGGGGGTTTTCAAGTTGCATAGTGACAGTCTCAGGATTGGCACACCTACCGGCTGGGGGGAGCTGTCCTAAGTTGATTGGTTAGCTGCAGCAGTGGAAAGGTTGCTAACCCTGGAGGCCATGGAGGGTTGGGGAGGTCGGTTACTGCATTCCACCATTATCAGTACTGATTGGCTCCTCACCACATGGAGGATACCTGGCAGTAATTAGGGCAAGGTTGGGCAAGTTGGCGGTGGTGGTGGGGGTTCAGAATATCCTGCTGAGTCAGGGACCTACAGTTTACTGGGTCTTTTCTGCAGCCTGTCAAGGCTGCCAAAGTAGGGAGCTGGGTGAGGGTCTGGGCCCTTCACTGCTCTCAGGGGCCTTAGGCTAACGCTGAAAGCTGTTGTTCTCAGACTTTGTGTGCCGTAAATCAAGATATTGAGGTCCGGTCCTTTAATCCCAGCTTTTGAGGGGCAGGCTGATCTTTTTGAATTCAGGGCCAGTTTGGTCTACATAGTTAATTCCAGACTACATAGAGAGACTCTGTCTTAAAACATTAAAAAAGAAAAAAAACCAAGTCATTGAGGTTCGATGAGGGAAACCACTATCATTCTACTGAGGAGAAAGCTGGTTTGTCAAGGTTGTGCTGTGGGAGTGTGGGAGACTCTTAACTGGCTACAGTAAGTGACCGTCAAAAGCTCAACCTTAAATGGGGCATCCATACCACATGCACGCATGCATGCATGGAAGCGGAAAGGGGACATGGTAGTGAAAGACCCTGATAAATCCAAACCCCTTTAGCAGGAAAAATAGAGCCAAAAATCTAGCAGGAAGAGAAGAGCCAAAAATCTAGGTTAGCTGGTTCAGTGACTCTGTTTCAGGAACTAGCTGAAGATAAAGTTAGATTATAATCTTGAGAAACAGGGAGTTATCCCCTTGTGATTATCACTGGTATTTTCGGAATTTTCCAATGACGCCCTCCCTACCCCCTTTGGATTACTGGGTTGTGGTTTCTTCCCTTAAATACCCCTTCTCCCAGCTACTTAGGGTCGAACTCTCTACCCCTGCGTGGGAAATGAGTTTCGGCCCCAGTGCATTGGTTCCTGTCCTGTCAATAAACCTCGAGTGATTGCAGCAAGGATGGTCTCTCATGAGTTCCTGGAGGGTTGTGTTATCCCGAGACTTGAGTGAGAGTCTCCCCACTCCGGAGGTCTTTCAGAAGGGAGTTATCTGGGGGGAACAGAAAGGCAAAGGAAAGCTGGGGAGGATTAAGATACAGTGTTTACATGTATGGAACTGTCAAAGAATAAATAAAAGATCGTTTCAAAAGGGCGCGTAGCTGCCCTGTTTGATAAATAACAAAGCCAGGGCTCCAAGCCAGAGCTAAACAGAGCCCTGGAGAAAAGCTTGGAAAACAACTTCCCCGAGGCAGTGCCACCCACCAACGCTCAGGGAGTCCCCAATTGCTACCAGCCTCCTTCAGGTCTTGTCCTGTCTCTACTTTCACTGCCTGCTGCTCTCATGCCCATATCACAATTGGAGTCACACACCGAATGCTGAAGGCTTTGCCGTCTCTCTGCCTGAGGCTCCCGTTGCTTGCCGGCCAGATGGTCTCTCCAGGCCTTCCGTCCCCTTCATTGCCATCTTGGCTTTCATGTGGGCATCCCGGCACTGTAGTCTTCATTGTGCCTTCTCTACTGAGTGCTTCAAACCCAGACGCCTGCCTCCAGAGCCTTCCTGGGAGATGCTGCCACCTGCTTACTGCTGACTTACTGCACCCTCCCACCCTGGCTTGTCTGGTTAGCTCTCCTCTGGGCCTAGCTCCTGGGAGGCAGCATTTGATCTTTGTCTTCTGGGCCTCCAAACAATGCTTATTGATGTTCCTAATCAGCAGGGTTAGGGTCCTGTTGCATGAGCCCAGATGTAATCGGTCAGGTGCCATGAGCAGCTGTGGGTCCAAACCCAGGGGTAGCTCTAGGTGCCTTTGAACTAATGGACGTTCAGTTATGTGTGACGTTAACTATAGCATGAAGCTGTTCGTGTTTCTGTTCATGGTGCTGAAGAGGCGGGCCCAACTATAACTTAAACTCTCAGAGAGGAAAAGATGGAAGACAGACAGAGCTTCTGGGAAAGATCAGGATGCAGATGACAGAGGGCGACAGACGGTGTCCCAAGAACAACAGCCAAGTTGTTGTTGTCAGCTGAGTCCTGAATTCAGCCTGGGCAGTCAGGAAGACTGAGAGGCCTGGTCTGCCTCTTAAGAGCACAGAGGAGCTAGGTGTGGTGAGATAAACTCCCTGCCTGTACAGAGGGGTCCACATGATGAGCAGCCCCCCACCACACCCCCATATTAGCATGAGCTAACTAAAGAACTAGAAACCCAAGGGACCTCCAATTAAAAAGAATGTTTTATTTTGATGTTCATGTGTGTATCTGCATATATGGCACATACATGTAGTTGCTCTGAGAGGTCAAAAGAGGATGCCAAATCCTCTAGAGGTGGGATTACAGATGCTTGTGAGCCACCCAAAGTGGGTGCTGGGAGCTGAACTCAGGGCCTCTGGACAAGCAGCAAGCCCCCAAGCCTTGTTTTATTTTATTTTATTTAACTTTTATTTTATGCGCACTGGTGTGAAGCTGTCAGATTACCTGTAATGGGAGTTACAGACAGTTATGAGCTGCCACACGGGTGCTGGGAATTTAACCCAGGTCCTCTGGAAGAGTAGCCAATGCTCTTATCCACTGAGCCGTCTCTCCAGTCCTAGACTTTTATTTTTAATGATAAATGTTTTTGTAGATTGAATGAAATTTATGCCCTAGCAACGCTAAAGCATGCATGGGCAGCCTGTATATGGCAGTTTTGTTGAACTTGTCCATATTAGGTTTCACTGATTCTTCATTGATGAGGACAACTAACCAGGTCTCTTCCTCAAGAGGGCGCAAGATCTCATTACAGATGGTTGTGGGCCACCATGTGGTTGTTGGGAATTGAACTCAGGATATTTGGAAGAGTAGCAATGCTCTTAACCACTGAGTCATACACACGCACATTTTAAAAAACGGAAACAGTGTCGAGTATTTTCTGAAGATGTCCTTCATCCTATTCACTTTCCTAGGCAACCTTAAAGAGAACTGCCTTAAGCCCCAATCTCCCCTACCGGGAACAAGAGTCCTGCTCTTTAATGCTACACTGTGGAGCTATACACGAGCAATCTTGTTCTGGAAGGCCGTGAGACACGCTTCACACATTCACCAGGCACTCATTAGCCAGTGACTCTGGCTGGACATTAAGGTTGTTGTGAATCTTTATTAATGTAAACATGCCACTTATCACCCCTGCACATGAGATAGGAAAGTTCTAAGGGTTGGAGAGATGGCTCAGTAGTTAAGAGTAGTTGTTTAGTCCGATGGTGGTGGTGCACGCCTTTAATCCCAGCACTTGGTGGGCAGAGGTAGATCTCTGTGAGTTCAAGGCCTTAGAAAATCGGGACTCGATTCCCAGAATCCACACATTGTGTGGCTCACAACTGCCCATACTGCTAGTTCCAGAGGATCCAATGTGTGTCCTATGTGTACATGCACCAAATTCATGCACACACACACACACACACACACACACACACACATAATTGAAAACAAATCTAAAAAACCACCTCTACAGTTTTTCTCTCTGAACACAGGATCTAGCATTGTTCTAAAGATGTGCACTATCTGTGTGTATTTGTAGCACGTGTGTACAGTGTCCACAGAGGCCAGAAGAGAGCATTGGATCCTTTTAAGTGGTGTCGCAGGCAGCTGAGTCCAGCCCCCTCCCTTTCTAATACTCGTTTTTAGGAAATAATCCACAGCACACTGGCATAGCTGCCCAGTAGATTGTGTTGGGCCGGGATGTGGAGTGTCTCATCTACTTCAGACTGTGTGATCCCATGATTCTGTTGCTGTCTGTTGTTGACATACAAGACATCTGGATTGCTTTTGTAAACAAGGAAAGTCAACACACAGATGCAACTCTCAAAGGAGATAAACGATAGTTGATTATGGAGCCAAATATGAGTGCCCACAGCTGGGCAACACAGATTTCTGTTGCCCCAAATACAATGTTCCAAGGTGGTCCATTTCCTGAGTACTTCGTGGGGCACAGGCAGGTTACAGTCAAGCAGGAAAACCTTTGGTGCAGGCCTCAGTCTCTGATGATTCGCTTAGCCCTTGGGCTGGGGGAAACTGGGGGTCTGTTAGTCACCATGGTGTCAGCTTAGAGACAGAGGTAGGCAAAGAACCATTACCTAGGAGCTAAAAATAGCCCAAGATAACTTGGATCCAGATCAGCAACATTCCAACTCCCCACAATCATGTAGGTGCTAGTCAGTCAATGAGCTTCATAGACTCTCTGAAACGCTGCTGGAGAATGGCCTATGTGCACACATTTTCGTGTGCTGTGCATAACAAACCTTGAAGGAGTGTGTGCCAGTTACAAACCCATTTTCCATATTGTCAACAGTCTTAAATCCCAGCTGTTTTAGGAGATGGGACTATGCCCAGAGACTGGCCCAAACCCTTCTTCATGGAGCAGAGGACACTTGGGAACACCCGAGGTCACTTAGGGGCAGTGCCAGCTTGGTCCCTATCTCTCTGGTGTTCTCCAAAGAACTAGGGCAGCATCTGGGGCAGGATGAGAACATTGGGTGGGTTCCCCGTGGGGCGCTCTGAGGTCTCTCTTTGCTGCTCACCTGCGCAGAGGAGGGATGAGACAGATTTTACATTTCCAGAAGGAATTTCTGGCTTTTCTCTCCATTCCCTTCCCTCTTCCTGCCCCCATCTCCCATCTTTTCCCTTGGAAACGGTCTTAGATTCTGGAAGGTGCTTTCCTCACTTCTGAACCCGTGTGGGAGGAAGCTGAGGACACGGGGGTTACTGATTGAGGGAGGAGGTTGAGACCTGGAGCTGCTGTGCGGAGAGAATGGCAGATTACCTAAGGACTGGAACCAGACGGGGGTGGTGCAGGCAGCCATTCATCAGCGCCTTTTAACCCTTTCCTGCGGCAAGCGCAGGCAGCCCTCGGTACCAGGTCAAGGCTGCCGGGGAACATTTCCACAAACGGTAGGTGCTGAAGCCTTTGAAGTGAGGAGGGCCCGCTCCCTCTTCAGGTTTTGCAGACAGGTTCTGGCTCAGGGTAAAACTGTAGGAAAAGGTAGCTGAGTGCCTAATGTCGGAGATGATTCCTGTGGGAAATCAGGCTGCTTTTCAGGCATGATTTGAAAAGCCGCTGCCTCCCAAAGTCAGCAGTGGTGGGGTGGGGTGCGGGTGTGGGGAGAATGCCATTTATAAAGCAATCAGCGCTTCGCCAGAGTCCCCCATCACTCAGAATTATTTTCTGAAATTTGGCCTCTGTTCCTCACTCTGGAGGAAAGGCAATCCGGGCTCTCAGCTTCCAATCAAGCGGATGAGGAGGACTGGGGCGAGCCACACAAAGGGAGAGGGGCTGCTGCATTGTTCGGCACAGCTGGAGCGGAGGAAAATCATTTTCAGGGCTCCTCCACGCGGCTCGGGATGGAGCCCGAGGAGGCCTCATCAGAGGCCCCATTCATCTCACTTCGTACTTTTAAACTTTAAAGCACATATTTATGTGCCTCAAGTCGCTCGTGAACCACCGCGTGTCAAACAGTTCGGGGCTGATGGAAGAGGTACACGTCCTGGGACTTCCCGAAACACAGTTCCACTGCCGGCCTCCCTCTCTCTTCCCGTTTCTTCCGTACGCTGCCATGAGATGAATATTCCTCAAATGCTCTCCAACACATCCTGTCCGAGAACCTTCCAAGACGACCCACCGGGCTGATCCCTCAAGCCTGAGATCCGAGGTTTGACATTCAAAGCTCTCTGCAGGTGTGGCCTCAGCTTTGCCCCAGACCCCTTACCATCCCCCCCTTCCAGCAGGTTGTCACTGACAGGCTGCAAATGCAAGGTGATAAATGACTGTCATTTTCCTCCTCCCCACCTCAGCAGGCGTCTGCAGGCAGCTGAACACAGTCCTCTCCTTTAGAGGGAAATGTCTGCACCCCAGTTCCTCCTGCACGCGGGAGGGTGAGCTGACCTAGACTTGTGCCTCCAGGCCTGTCTGTGAAGATGTAGATCAGGGGCTGTCGAATAACGGTTGGGGGAAAAAAGAAAAAAACAACCCATCTCCTTATTATTAGACCTTTGAGCTAAATGATTTTCCTATTTTAAAAAAATGCAAAGGGGCTGGAACAACAGGCCACTTGGTAAAGTGCCTGCTTTGTAAGCATGAGGACCCGAGTTCGATCCCCAGCACTGATGGGAAAGCCAGGTGTGATGGTGCACACTTGCTATCCCAGAGTCAGGGAGGTGGAGACAGGTAGGTAGCTACCCAGGGCTCGCTGTCCAGCCAGCCATGCTTACTAGGTGAGTTCCAGGCCAAGTGAAGAGACTGTTTGAAATCAAAATGGGTGGTTCCTAAGGAAGGACACCCACAGTTGACCTCTTCCCTCCACACACAACCACACATAAGTGCATATACATGTATACCTGTACACAGTGCTTTCCTCTCACACACATATGCACCCACACTTAACACATATTTACACACATACACAAATGAATTAACATTTTAAAAGGGTATTAAAAAAAGGTGAGCTGGGTGGTGGCGGGAATGCCTTTATTCCCAGCTCTTGGGCAGTAGAGGCAGGTGGATCTCTGTGAGTTCGAGGCTAGCCTGGTCTACAGAGTTCCAGGACAGCCAGCTGTTGTAGAGAAAGCCCATCTCAATCCCCCTGCCACCCCAACAAAAGTCAAAGGTGAAGAGAGTCCTCTGGCCTTAAAGGTCCAAGGGCCCCACTGCCACCTACTGTAAATGGCTGATGGCTGGTTTGGGGTACAGCAGACAACGAACTGAGGAGCAGGAACCCTGGGCTGCATCTGACTCTGGCTGACAGAGGTGAACCTCCAGAGTGTGAAAGAGAAAGAATGGTCACCTGGAATGGCTGCAGGCGGCCATCTCTGATTGGATAGAGGTTACAGAGAAGGAAGGTCACACCAGGGAAACAGGAGCTCAAGGTTGGACAAGGCAGGAGGCGAATTCTGGCCTCTTGGTGCTCACACTAGTGTGAGCCTCTTATCAGTCCACTAGCAGGAAGCCAGGATGAGACACGGGCAGGGGTGCCTATGCCTGCAAGCATAGACTTTCCCCTTGTGAGAAGTCCCCACATTTCCAAGGCCCTGGCTGGAACCTTTCCCCCGCCTTCATCTTCCAGCTTTCCTCTATACAGAATAGAAAAAAGCCAGTGGCAGCCTTCCTAGGCAGGTAGACGCCAGCAGCCTTCCCAGTTTAATGCACCCAGGGTATTGTGTGTCTCCTTGCAGACCCCACTCAAGTCCTGGTATTTGGACTCTTGAGTCAGTCTCTCATCTGGCTCTGATCTGCAGCTCCCTTCAGTTCAAATGTGGGTCATTCTGAGGGCTAACCAGGGACTTTCTCGGCCAGAACTACGTAATAAGTCACAGGCAGCAAGTTGCAAAGCAGGGAAGTCTGGTGGAGGCTGAGCCACAGCGACTGATACAAGAGTTTAGAGTGGACTCCTCCCCACAGAGCTGCTGCAAGAGGCCCAGCAAACAACAACAGCAGGGATGAGAAAGGAAAGTCAGAAGTAAAAAGGACCTGTCCAAAGCCACACAGTCACGCAGGGGCAGGCAGGAATCCACCCAGCTCGGATGTGCCTAGGCATCCATGTTCTTTTCACAATGTGGCACCTCCAGCCACCTCCACAGTGCCCTACCTCCAGCTCTGTATTTCCCCGACCTCTCCAGAACCTTCTGCTGTACGGTAAAGCTCTACACTCAACCCCTTTCGTTTTCACTTATTCACTTTTCTTCACGTGTGCGGGTGCACATGGAGAGGCCAGAGGTCAACGTCCAGCATTTTTCCTCAGGAGCCATCTGCCTTACAGAAAAATAAAAATTAGCTGGGTGGTAGTGGCACACACCTTTAATTCCAGTACTAGGGAGGCAGAGACAGGCGAATATTTGTTTGATTCCAGCCTGGTCTACAAAGCGAGTTCCAGGACAATCAGGGTGTTACACAAAGAAACCCTGCCTCGAAAAACCAAAATAAAAAAAATTCTTTATGTGTTAAGTGTTTTGCCAGCATGTGTGTATGTGCACTGTGTGACTGCCTTGGTGGTCAAAAGGCATGGGGGCCCTGGAACTAGCTGCCAGTGGTCGTGAGTTGTCACAGGAGTGACCTTAAGTGGGAACCTCCACTTCGGTCTCCACCATGCTATTTTTGAGAGAATGTACCAAGCAGGCTAGGCCAGCTGGCCTGCCCCCAACTCCACAGTGCCATCACACCTGGCTTATCTCTGAGTTCTGAGGATCGAACTCAGGTCCTTATGCCCCGAAGGCAAGTGTCTTATTAACTGAACTGTTTACTCAATTTCCCATTCTCTTCTTTCAGTTTATTGTGTGAGTGTACGTATAGGGAGGAGGTGCCAGGACAATGCCGAGGTCTGTTCCCTCCTATCTTTACACGGATAGGGACTGAATCTAAGTCGCCAGGCTTGTGTGACAAGCACCTTTACCAGCTGTGCCATCTCACCAGTCCTCCCTGCTCCCTTTTCCTTAAGATAGGGTCTCATGAGCCTCAGGCTAGGAAGACCTTGCACTCCCGGTCTTACCCCGCATCCCGGCCTGGCATCACTGTCTGCCCACAGTGTATCAATTGTGCTAGGGCATGGTGAAGGGAAGCTCTTCCCACCTCAGCAAGCTGGAAGAGGGGAAGAACCGCTGTTGGACATCCATGCTAACAAGGTCTACCTGAGTCAGCTAGCCAGGCTCAAAATTAAAGTTGTCTGAATATAACAGAGGCACACTAATTAGTTTTTTTTTAATCAAGTGTAACAATCTGCCTGCTGCAATCAGAAAGCAGCTCAGTCTATTTTAACTCCTTGTGGGGCAGGAGCAAGTTTGGAGCACAGTGGCAATCCCTCCTGCGTCCCCTGCCACCTTTCCACCCCACCCTGACCCCATTAACTGTGCAATGCTCTGTAGGGCACGCTACCTGGCCGACCCGTTTTCTCATCTGTCAGACTCTCGAGAATGAATTAGCCCATCACTTTGTGCTGGCAGAGCTGGGAACAAAGCCATCCTGGAACTTCACAACTAGAAGAGAGTCAAATGATACCCTGGGCTGCCATGGACTCTTAGCTCGGGGTCCTAATGAAATCTCAGGAGTTGTATAGAGTTCTGTGATGTCAGCTACATGGCATGTTGGAGCGCTGAGGCCAGGGAGGAAGCCCATGAGGACCCACCTGAAGAATGGGTGGCCATCAAGACCTGAAGGAGCTGAATACCCCACTGTCCTCAGAGAACAGACAGTGACCGGTAGAACTAGCTGCAGGCCCTCAATCCAGTGAACCCTCGCCTCCCCCCCCCCCCCCGCCCGGCCCGCCAATGCCAACGAAGTGCTGGAGCTTGGGGATTGTCCACATAACTCAGAGAGTTATTTGGTTGGTGCCTGGAAGGTCATTTGTCAATACATCCCCTGGCTGCATACTCAAATGTGTACTGTGCCAAATTTCTCAGCTAGAAAAAAAAAAACCAAGTATTTTTTTTTCTACCTTTTCTACATAAACGATAGCTGCAGGCTACAGATGCCTGAGGAAGGGAAGATCCCTGGTACACAGACACCAAGGCAAGTCTGCATGGGAGGCATGGCAAAGCAGTATCTGGTAACCTAATGACTGAGTGGTGACAGTGTACCAGTGACCGCTGATACAAGCAAAGTCACAGGCCCTGATTGAAGTACTTACAAGGGATAGTCTGAAGCCAGGAAACTGGAAGGAGAAAAAACAAAAACAAAAACAGAACAAGCCATACCTGACCCAGAACTCTTGCTGTTCCCCAGTTCACAGAAATTCCGGAAGAGCCTGAGCTGACCCTGCATGGCTGTAATTAGTAAATCCATTCATCAGGGATAGGCCGTGGAGGAGAAAGCCTGTATCCTTACAGCAACCCTTCCAGGAAGAGAGAGGTGCAGGGGGAAGCTGTAAATTAGGAGTATTAGAGGACACACCAGCACCCCCAATGTATGTAACTTACTTTAATTCTGACTCAAATGTGATGGGGAAGCACTGAACACTTGACGTTACTGGATCACTGCTGGGCTCTTTAGATGCAGCCACAGAGGCTTACACTTACACATGTAAAAGCTTGTGCAAGACACCTAGGATCTGCGTGAGCATAACCCTCAGGTCAGTGAGCTTGACAAGTGAGTAGGGCTGTGTGTGGTGCTAGGATCAAAGCCAAGGCCGTGGGCACATGTCACTGTTTAGCCACACATATTTCAGCCCTCACAGGGACTAGTATGCAGTATCAACAGTAAAAAGTTAAGAAATCAAGCAGCAGGGCTGGAGAGATGATCGGATCAGGAGTTAAGAACACTTGACTACTATCCCAGAGACGCAAGTCTGGTTTTCACTACCCACATGGTGGCTCAAACCATCCGTCATCCATACTCTAGTTCCAAGGAATTCAACACTTTCTTCTGATATCCTCCAGCACCCAGCGCACACATAGTGTACATACATATATACATACGTACATGCAAGCAAAACACTTATACACACTAAACAAAAAAATAAGAAAATGAAATTAAGTTAGAAGTGATGGCTCATGTCTGTAATTCCCAGTACGCAAGAACTTGAGAAAAGAGAACTGTCATGAGTTCAAGGCCAGCCTGAGCTACCTAGTGAGTTCCAGAAGAGCCAAGGTTACAGAGTAACATTGTGTGTTAAAAAAAAGTGGGGTGGGGAAGCCATGAGGACGGCTCAACAGGGAACGGTCCATCTGCCAAGCTTGCTGGCCTGAGCTCAACCCTGGAAACCACACAGTGGAAGGAGTGACTCCTGCAAGTTGTTCTCTGATGTGACCGACCGACATGCACGCCCATCCCCCATACACCCCATCAAGAAGAGTGAGGAGAAAGCTCTCCCCTCCAAAAGTTAATAAATCAATCTCTTACTAAGAATTTTTAAAAGAAGATTTATTTATCTTATGAGTATGAGTGTTTTGCTCATGTGTGTGTCTGTGCACCATGTGCAAGTCTGGTGGCCGTGGAGGTCAGAAAAGGGTGTTGGATCCCTTGGAACTGGAGTTCTGCATGGTTTTGAGCTACCAGTGAGTGCTGAGAATCAAACTTGGGCCTGGAGCACAGGTGTAGGTGTGTGTGTGTGTGTGTGTGTGTGTGTGTGTGTGTGTGTGTATGTGTGTGTGTGTAGGACCCGTGGGGATAGTATGCTAACTCTTAAACTCTTAGAGCCCTCAGACAATGCCATCTGAAAACATGAAGAGTGAAATATAAACAACAGTCAGCTACTTTCCTTCAATCCATTTCTGAGCAGTTGTGTGATCGATCAATTTATACATCGATTGGCTTTCACCACCTCTGTGCTGCTGCAACCGCCTTCATTAGGGGTGGCTCAGTTTAACTTCTGGCTGGCAGGGTCCAGCAGGGTCACGGTAGCTGCTGGAGCAGGTGGAGCACATTGGTGGCATAGGGGTTCTGTTGTTCGGTGGTCCCTCGCAGCTGCACAGGGTGAAGGCTGGGGTGGGGGGCTGTGAACTGCTGCATAGGGCAGTACAGCTCTTGCAGGAGAAGCCAGGTGGAGTCAGGATCTACTTTCATCAGGTGGAGGAAGACGCTGTGGAGAGAGGATTGCATGAGCAGGGGAGGTGGGTGGGAGGAGGAAGGAAGGACAGCCACTGCTCATCCCAGAGGCTGTTCACTCAACTCTGAGAAGGAACTGATCACAATATCAAGTCACTTCAAACAGTAGAGGGAACCCACTTTATATCCTAAGACAGGGCCATCAGGATGGCTCCAGAGCCTAACAGAAATATAGGCGAATAGCTTCCGGTCCATCGACATGGAGTAAAACAGTAATTAGTCCAAGGGGAGCAGTATTGACACAAAGAAGCTCTTCAGTGTAAAGCTGGAGTCTGGAGGAATGACAGGCCTAGCCCTACAATACCAGCTATGCGTGGGGATCTGGGAACACCCCTGAACTTCTTTTCTTCAAGGTCCTCATGTGCCCCTGGCTGGACCCATTCTGGTCACTCAGAGTCATGGCTTCTTAGAGGTCTGGGGACAAGAGCCAACAGAATACATGCTCATTGAAGTCTAGCCAAGGGATCTTGAGGCGAACAGTATTGATTTCCTGTACAAACACAACCTGGAGCTCAATTAAGGGCCAGGGCCACAGTGTTACCAGGAATGAAAGTCTTCACCTTGATCTGAACTTTGACTATTATCTGTTCAATTCCTGTTTCTGAACCACCAGTCGTGTGCCCCCAGACCGGATAGTCCCGTGTAAACCTCACACACTTGGCTGTTCAATCCTAGGGTAACTGATGCTTTCCCTGTGCTGGCCCCATCAGCCCACCCACACTGAATCACCTGCTGGAGAGGCTGCTTTCCCACTTTGTCGAGGTGGTCTCCCCTTTCCTCTCAGGACTCTCTCGCACTCAGCTGTCTCACAGTGGCAGGAAGCGTGGCTACTGGCTTTCCCTTGGCTTAGCACACTATAAGCACTCAGTGAATACCTGCTGAATAACAGGCTCTCACTGCCTGACGACTGACTAATGACTTTGAGGGACACCCCTTCCTGGGTTTTTTACATTCTAGCAAGGATCTGCGAAAGGTCACAAGGCCATCATAAGGAAGAATAGGAACAGGGAAACAAAATGTGTTATCACGTATCACTAGCCATGGAGCCTTGGAACTATACATGTGGTTTGGCCTCAGTTTCCCTACTGTTTCCCTTCTTTTTTCCTTTGAGACAGGGACTCATGCAACTCAGGCTGGTTTCAAACTTGCTATGTAGCCAAGGTTGGCCTTGAACTCCCAATTTTCCTGCCTCTACTAACCAAGTGCTGGTGAATTCTTTTAGTAAAACCACATCTATTTTCAGTTTTCTCATTTTACAGTATTTTGCTTAGGTTTAAAACACAGATCAGTCCCTACCAACTCCAGTTAAACATTTTTTTTTAATATTTGTGTGTGTGTGTGTGTGTGTGTGTGTGTTGGACACATGCATGCCATGTGTGGAGGCAGGGGATAACTTGCAGGAGTAGGTTCTTGATTTCTACCATATGGGTCCTGGGACGGAACGCATGTTTTCAGGCTCCATGGCAAGTGCCTTTACCATCTATCTCAGCAGCCCCCAAGTATATTTTAAATTTATTTTTGAAGTTAGCATACACAATAGGTTTTGTTACAGTTTTCACACATATGTACCATTGTAGGTTGTTCTTGCCCATCTCCAGGTGACCTCCATTTACCAGCTAAAAATACCATCAGCCTCAGTATTAGTGGACTCCACCCAGACTCAACTAGTGACGGACTAAAATACTTAAAGCCAAATTCCACCCCTAATGAGCATACACAAGACTTTTCCTTGTTAACAGTCTCTGACCACCCAGTGTAACCAGCATTCAGTGTTTACACCATGCAAGGTGATCACCACGTGCCCAGGTTGTAGAGACATTTCACAAAAGGACTAAGTACTTATGGGGCCTGGAGCCAATTCATCCTGTGTACCAAGGAACAACTATACAGATAGGAAGATAACCTCATTCTTGCCAATTATTTCTAGGGACCTCTAGCATACTTTTGAGAGTCAAATGGGAATAAAATGATTGCTAAATAAAAATTAATTTCTGGTTTTTAACTTCATTAATTGGAAAAATCTGTGCCCCTGGGGGAGTTGGGCTCTATCCTGTGACACCAGTTTTGCTTTCTTCCTTGTGTGTGATAGATATATCCTGGGGGGAGGGAGACTGTGTGCGCATGTGTGTGAGTGTACATGCGTATGAACCTGTGACTGTGTGAGCATGCATGCGTACATGTGTTAGCTTAGAATAATCTTGTTTATAACCTACACAGTAGTTGCTGAAGAAGTGATTATACTATTCTAATTCATTGTTTCCACTTCACTGCAAAAAAGAGATGGGGCCTGCGTGGGAGACAATTTTTGTTTAAAAACAAAAATATCTTTGATAATTAGAGTGGTGAGGGAAACGATAACCCCCCCCCCAAAAAAAAACCAACCCGGGAAGCACATTTCTGTTTACACGTGACACTGTTGACAGTGTCCCTCGGTGCCAAAGACTGTTAGAGTGCAAACGATTTAATCTGACTTTTTTCTCCTTCAAGAACTGGGACAATTTCTCAAGCTGCAGCTGCTGTTCCTTCACGGGATGTTTTTATCTGGGCAGCAGCAGAGGGACCGAGGCCCAGCTCAGGCACAGGTCCGCTCTGCTTACAAGCCCAGAGCATAACGGCGCTCATTCCTGAGACCCCTTTAGCGGGCTGAATGGGATGCTGTAATAACCCTCTGAGATCTCCAAATAAAACACTAACAGAGAAGCAAAGAAAGCATGTGTAGACTTCACCTGCTTTTATTAAGCAGAACCAAACTCTTAGAAATCATTTTAGATGTTGGTGTTTTGCTCCTAAAAGGGTAGATGCTCAAACAAGCAAGTTCCTCCGCCTGTCTCAGCCCCTGGAAGCAAAGATCCTGCCTCCAGAGCCTGCTTCCACTTTCTCCCAAGGATGATCACAGGAGGTCTAGCCTCCCTCATGGGCATGTTCTGAGAGGAGGAAGAGTGAGGCAGGGGAGCATTCTGAGTGTCTAACAAAAACACTATTTCAGAGACACACAGAGAGAATCAGAGAGATGAGAAAGAGGGAGGAGGTAGAGAGATAGGGAACAGAAATAGAGAGAGGTACAGACACAGAAAGACAGAGAGAAGGTGGAGAGAGAGAAGGTGGAGGGAAAGAAGGGGAGAGAGACAGGGATGGGGTGGGGAGCAAGAGCCCAAGGAATGATTACTACTACCGACTCCAGCAGTATCACCTGCTATGGATAAGGCTCAGTCTGAAAAGGGCAAAACATCTGTCTTTTGTCTCACTCAACTCCACAGTGCCTTGGTGGGGCCCAATTCTCAGCCACAGGGTTCTAATTCTGTCTGTTACTTCAGGGACAGTGGAATGCAGTATATTTCACCACCTGCAAGCATGAGGAGGGGGAGTGAACCCGAGCCATGAAGGCAGGTGGCTGGCAGGAGCAGCTGCGCTCCTGCTGGGCAGGAGGCATGCGGTCTGCTGAACCCTAAACACTGACAAATTCTTAACCTCGGCCCTGTTGGCTTTGCCACCAGGAGCTGAGCCCGAGGTCTGGCAGGTTGGGTCTGAGGGCTCCAGAGGCCTGGCTTTGATTCTCAACTCTGGAGCACTTTGCTTGGGGCCACTTCTTGCCCAGCCTTTCTGCATAATCAAGCCAGAAGACAAAGGTAAGCCCTCTCTTTGAGTGACCAGGGCAACTGCCTAGAACACATCCTCAATCTATCTCCAGACATGGCAGGGATGGTTGTTGAACATGCCAAATGGCCAGTTCATCTTTTTTCAAACCCAAAGAGAATGTACACTATTTAACTCCTGAACAAAAACTCCTTTCTCCTTCTCCCAGGCCCAAATTGGTGGCTCCGGGGAGCACAGTTATCAAGAGATTACCTGGTCCCCAGAGCACAGGAGGCACTCAGCTGTGCCTCCTGCCTCCACATGTCCTGAGGCAGGTGATTATCTCTCAATAACCTGTAGGGCCGTGTAGCTTAAATGATAACTTGACTTTAAAAAATTTAGAACTCACCGTTAGGCAGTTTCTAAGCAACCTCTGTTTCCATGGCAAAGAAGCCTGGTGTTTATACTGATTTTTCACTTAAAATGCAGTTTTATTGAATTTCACTTCATGCAGGCAGCCATTTCCCTGCACTTCAGCCCTGTCTATAGTTGACGGGTATCAGTAAGTACCTAATAAACTCCAGAGGCCAAACCAACAGAAGGAGAGCATGGCCAAACCAACAGAAGGAGAACATTCCTTCAGGATCAGTGCTGGGCTACTCCAAAGAGCCAGCTGGGGTGTGGTGGCCTGGGGAGGCAAGAAGTGTGCTAATGGAATCTAGCTAGCAGAATCAGGGCCTTATTTTTGTGGTTCAGACATTTACAGACACTATTCTAGGTTTCTGAGATGTTACAAAGGAGGCTGATGAAAGCTATGGTTTCAGGACCCATCTCATCTTCTGGGAAAGGCAGGCATCATAGTGTAGTATGGCTAGGCCATCCTAGAGGCCCTCTGTGGGTGTAGCCAGGGAAGGATTCCTAAGGGGTTCATAAGGGCAGTGGCGACTCCAGGGGCAGACAGATAGTTCCGAGGTGCTGTCTGGCCTCCACGGGCCACCACAACTCTGTAGCATGAGCACCAGATTATCTACCACTGCCATCACTACTGCCACCACTCCCTGTCCAACCCCAGTGGCAAAACCAAAAAGAGAACCCTGTGTTGTAACAGCAGAGTATGTCTTTGCAAGCTCTGTCTAGACAGTATCCACTCAAAGGCGGCTCTAGAAGACTGTAAGCCAATCAGGGTCCGGAATTGCTAAATAAACTGTAACTGAAGTGCAAGGCTCCCAGCTCTCCGGGTGACAGGCTATTCTTTCTCTGTCAATTACTTGCTTGAGGGATCTGATGTTCCTTGTCTCTTTTTGGATTTATAAAATGCTCCCAGGAGCTGTCAGGGCAAATGCTAGAGGTAAAGAACTTGTGGCTTTGTGTCTGTTTGTTTATTTGGAGCATCTAAGGAAGTGGTTCTGGGGTATCTTCTTAGGAGCATGACACACCTCTTTCCACAGGGGTCTGAGCAAATGTGGCCGAAAGCACATCACTTACTGGGAAGCAGACCTGGTCCCCTCTCCGGTAGAACAGCCTCCATATCCCGTTCTTTGGTCATCTCTTCCTCCATTACTCTATGCATGCCAATACTGCAAATGAGGCTGTGTGCTGCCTTTTAAACAAATGGATGCCCAGGGTGTTGACTTGTCCCAGGCTGCAAGCAGTGGGGCTATGTTTCCATACTCGGTAATTTACTCTAATGGGTCTCAGTTCATTGGTTAACCAGTATTTCAAGCTTGTCCCTTTTTGCTATTCAATTTAGCTATCTTCCTATGCACCGAGGCTGTTTTTTTGTCTCTAAATGTTGGGAATGGGGGATTATGACTGGAAGCAACAATTTACTCTCCAAATACATGCTACCAATTACCTTTGCTGATACACTTACTTGTTAGACCTAGCTATATTTACCTGTTCAAAACCATTCACCCATCGATCGACCTCCAACTCAGACTCCCATTAAAAACATTTAAATGCAGAGAGGACAGGATTTAAAACCATAAACACCAGTTGCAGCATATGATGCTAATCATGCCCCTAAAATATCACAAGACAGAGTATCATAAATGTAGTAGAATGTTGGGAGCCACCTGGAGGCACAGGTGGTCCTGCAGTTTGGAGGTAGCCACGTGGGGCTGAGCAACCCTGCCTGCACCCTTGCCTGCACATGCTCAGACCAGCAGAATGGCATTAACCAATCAGGACAGCGTTCAAGCTGCTCCACCGTTTAAAAGCAGATGCCTCGGGACCCTACTTCCTCTCTCTAAGCTTTCTCTCGTCCCTGCTCTATCGTCCCTTCCCCCAATTTTCCTCAAGGGAATGCTCCAAATAAAGATGTGACCAGAGAAGGAATTCTCGTTTTTGGTGGGGTTCATTCCTGCTGGACAGGATGGCGCCCCGCAACTGGTGCTCGAAACCCCGGACGCTGAGGGACCCTGACAACTACGCCGGGGGACCCTGAGAAAGCCCGGGAGAAAAAGCCAAGATCAGACACCAGCACAGAGAGCCTTGAATTTCAGAACTCTGAGAACATGGAGCGGTGAGTGACGTCGGTTAAAATCCCCAAAAAGGGGAGGAAAAGAAATGTAAAAAGGAATTTCAAAGGATAGGCCTAAATAGAAAAGAAAATACAAAAAAAAAAAAAAAAAAAAAAAAAAAAAAAAAAAAAATCAAAGTTAAGGTATCTGAAAGAAGGTACAAAAAGCAACGGGGAAGAAAAATCCCTTAAGTTCAGTGCAGGTGGAGCTGAGAAAAAGCGAGGTTTACGGTTGGGAGATCCGCGGCTTCCTCCGTGCATACTCGCTGATAGAGACTGGAGGCAA
The DNA here is from genome assembly GCF_982192425.1 of Myodes glareolus. Classification (NCBI taxonomy): domain Eukaryota; kingdom Metazoa; phylum Chordata; class Mammalia; order Rodentia; family Cricetidae; genus Myodes; species Myodes glareolus. The sequence goes on along the minus strand of NC_142035.1, from coordinate 21,184,765 downwards.
CAGTCTCGTAGGGAGGCAAACTTGATCACTGCCTTCCCTGTTCTTAAAGAGCCACAGAGCTTTTGGAGGTGATTTTCGCCTAATTTTGTTAAGAGAGCTCAGTCTCTGGCTCTCACGTACAAAAAACTTTAATTTTTGACTGAGAAAGACAAGCTGCTTGATCGTGCTGAGAGTGCTGGCGGCAGCCGGCCCGCCTTTGAGCGGTAATGCCTGATTAAAAACACGGAAGTGGGCCAGGCACGGTGGTGCACACCTGTGATCCCAGCTACTCAGGAGGGAGACGCAACCGGTTGCTGGCGGGGAGTTTGCTGGGGGCCTACGGAAAGCCAGATCGCCATGGCGACGGGCAGGCTAAAGTCCGTGTGACATCAGAGGCTATATGTCCCGGCCTTCTGGCGGGGCTATGGTTTTTGGAGGACTTTTTCAGCACCTGAGCGGACTCGCCTGACTGAGGCGGAAGCTGTGTGGTGAGCAGCGGCGCCATAGAAGGCAAAGAGGAGCTGAATCGGCTCTGCGGAAAAACTGTGTTTCCATAGCAACATGGGCGAGCGGGGAGGTGAGTTCCCAGAGAACGGGGCTCTGCGCGCGGGCGGACCGGGCAGGAGAAGCCCCTCCACGGGTGGGCGGATGCCCCCCCCCCTCGCCGGAGCTTGAAAAAGACTCACAGCCGGCGGTGCGAGTTCATTGCCTGAGGTGAAACGGCGAGCCCGCGCACGGCCCGGGGCGGAGCCATGCCTTTGGGCCATGCGGAGCGCGCCATTATGGGCTTCAGAGGCGGAGCTGTGGCAGCCGCCGCTGTCCGCTGCTGCCGCCGCCCTCAGTCAAGGTCGCCAAGAATTCAGTCAGATAAAAACATTTGTCGCCAAAAATTCAGTCAGATAAAAACATTTATCCCCTAAACAACGTCCCTTCGTCAGCAGGAAGTAGCCAGATCGATGCTACGCCCATTCTCCCTTAAAGAACTGGTCGTGATTATCATAATAAAGGCATGTTTACCTGGTTACCGTATCCTAGGTAACAAAGGCGGACCTTTTGCCTGAGGCACCTGGTGAAATAAACAATGTTACCTAGAGGTTTTTCCATCTAAATAGGGGAGCTGGAGAGATGGCTCAGCGGTTAAGGGCATTGCCTGCTCTTCCAAAGGTCCTGAGTTCAATTCCCAGTGACAACTGCTTTGGTTTTTAGACATAAGAGGGGGACTACATTACCAGTGACAGCTTCCCCCAGAGAAAGGATTTCTCTTGCATTCTATACACTTAATTTTTAATTCAAAATTTTGCTGGTACAGGCAAACAAGATTTGCTTTTTGAAGCAGAGACCTACAGGTCTCTAAGTTCAAAACCAGCCTACTTCCAGTACTGATTGTGCTGAATTTTTACACTGAGAGTTTTTAATAGTCTTAAATGTTAATTTGGGAGGAGAGTTTTGTTTATGTTTTTCTAGGAATGCTGACATACATCTGGATGCCAGCGAGACCGACCAGAGAGATAAAGAAGACGACCCAGTGGATGCTGAGTGTCCTGCTGTGGAAGATTCATGCGGAGACAGCAGAGATGACCTTCTGGGCGGTGTCAAGAGCAGCTGTTTCACACCATCGACTTGAGCAACACCCTGTGCAACCTCTTATCTCTGACTCTATTTTGCCTTTTCCTTCCTTAGGAATGGGTGGGAGCAAATATCCTTGGCATGCTGCGTCTAGGTGGGGACCAGATTGGAAAATAGTTTTGCCTTATTGCTCTTAAAGACAATAATTAGGGGGAGATGTTGGGAGCCACCTGGAGGCACAGGTGGTCCTGCAGTTTGGAGGTAGCCACGTGGGGCTGAGCAACCCTGCCTGCACCCTTGCCTGCACATGCTCAGACCAGCAGAATGGCATTAACCAATCAGGACAGCGTTCAAGCTGCTCCACCGTTTAAAAGCAGATGCCTCGGGACCCTACTTCCTCTCTCTAAGCTTTCTCTCGTCCCTGCTCTATCGTCCCTTCCCCCAATTTTCCTCAAGGGAATGCTCCAAATAAAGATGTGACCAGAGAAGGAATTCTCGTTTTTGGTGGGGTTCATTCCTGCTGGACAGGATGGCGCCCCGCAGTAGAATGTTTCCACTGCTTCATGCATATTTAAAAGGACATGACATGGAGAGGCCCAATCTGTTAGAGACAATTCAAAAGGAAGCCAGAACCTAGCAGGGTTTAAGTCCTACTGGGTGGGTTTTAAATGCAGCCCCTTCCATCTGGCTAGCTTTTCTACTTCAGGCCCCCAGGCTAAGGTCCCAAGGCAGGGTTGCTTGCTATGGCTTCAAAGTAGCCTCTTGTCTCAGCTCTGGCTAATATACTCAAAGGTCACATGCAGTGTTTCCTGCCCCTACAAGAAAGATGACACTTTTGTGACAATCTAAGTGTCTTGCCCTATCCTACTCAAATCATTTTTTTTGTGACCCATGCTTTGTCACTAAGCCAGCAACTCCCACTGATGGGTGCAATGGGAAGTCTTTCTTAGAAATGTATTTCTGGTGGGGTATGATGGCGCATGCCTTGGATCTTGGCACTTGGCCTCTGCATGCACATGTACAGGCAAGCTTACCCCCCACTCCCCGATACACACACTGGGTGCAAACTCCAGCAGGTTAGCAATCCCATGACACATTACAGCCTCGGGAAAATACAGGCGACACATGGTTTAAGAAGTGCAGAGATCTCTGCCTTCATATCAGAAACCTAGTAACCTGCTTTGTTTGTAATCTGCATGGCAGATGTCTCTTATCTCTGACGACATGAAATCATGCCTCTATGTGCACAGTGAACGGTTTCAGATCTGAGTGTATTTTTAGAACAATGGGCCTTGAAAAGAAAAGCAGCAGTGACTGTCAAAAGATGGATAATAGGAAAGCTAACTACTTGGATCTGGATTTGTCAACTATTAATCAAATGTCAAAAGGAAAAATATGAGGAGTGCCCTCATTTCCATGCCAGGTGCAACCCAGGGGGAAACAGCTTTGAATCCAGGCCTCAAGTGAGCTGTCCACTCAATTCAGGGGATGAGCTATTCATTTTGAGCTAGCTGAACTAGAGGATCACCTCAGTAGCTCCTGAGCTGTTCAAACAGACAGGCCTGTGGGTGGCGTAAAGAGGAGTCAGGCTCTGGTGGGGATGAAATGAAGGAGCCTGTGCTAGTCTGTGTTGTTCAGGGTTTGAAGGCACCAGCTGGTTCTTTGATGGGCTGGGATCCTACAGCTAGAAAGAGAGCTGGGAAGTCAGTCAATAAAGGAACCTTCAAACCTGCTCCTGACTTCCCCCACAAATGGAGATGGGGAGGGTGTCCCAATTAACATGAAAAAAAAAAAAAACCTTTTGAGGAGAAAGCCCTCTTCAGATTTTAATAACAAGCAGATTTAGAAGGAAGGCTGCACCCAGGTGTATACACACATGACGACACATCATTTGGTTAGTGTATACACACATGCACTTCCTACATGTACACACATATAGAACCACACTTTGAAATATACGCAACGCGAGGGCAGAGGACACCAGTCTTCTGTTTTCAGTACCCAGACCAGTGCTTGGCACATAGGAGTTCACCACATAATCTTTAGAGTTGACTTTCTGACCACATTAAAACACAACAAAACAAAACTCATCTGTACAAAGACCCTGTGAGGAAGGCATCACCACCATCCACTCACAGAGGGAGGAACTGAAAAGTAAAGTAATAGATCCCATGCAGCCACATAGCATAGGATATAGGACCCTAAACTTAGGTTTGTCCAATTGATGCTACTTGCTCTCACACAATGCCAGGTGAAGGAAGGCGAGTGAGTACTGTGTGCCTTCAATACCCCCACTCTGACCCTGGTCTATCTAAGCGATAACAGCATCAGGACCTGCATGGCAGAAGGTACACTAGCTGGTGGTTACCTGTATCCCTAGTCAGGTTCTGGGGTTGGCAGGGGGCAGGAGTTGTTAGAGACCCAACAGCCTAGGAGCTTAGGTTTATCACAAACTTACTGGGGATGGGACTTCATGCTTTAACAGTAGATACGGTCTAGTTTTTATTTGTTTTTGGCCCAGAGTGAAGGTGCATTTGATGTAAGACCTTGCTGTAGGACAGGGAGCCTCAGAGGCTAGCAGGAGATTGGCCCACTGAGTGTACATATTCAAGGAAAAACCAAAATTGGGATGGGACCCTAAGAGTAGGGGAGTTGCTCTCCTCTGGAATTCTTCCCGGGTATGAAATGGCAAAGCCCAGTGGTCAGAAGGGTACAGAACCACATGCTGGGAGATATACTGAAGGCTTCTAGACTACTTAGGAATTTACAACAGTTAAGCTTGCCTTTGCCTCTGGCTTAGGTGGGGCACGGCTGATCCAAGGCTTACTCCTATGGATACTGTCTTCTTTATAGCCCTTGATTTGATGGCTACTCTTCCCATACCCAGAATATGATTTACTTATTTGTCAGCCATTAATGTTGCTTAAATACATGGGATTTGAAGAAGCGTCCCCCCCATAACCAGTTAACAGTGACACCTTGTGGTAACAAGCAGCAAGGTTATCTCCTGTCCCACCCCTCCCCCAAGTTGTAAGATTTATGCCCCCTCCTTACCAGGCATATTTGCCAGATAAAAGCATCAAACTGGGATGGCATCTCCACTCTTAGCATTTACAGCCTTGGTTATATCAAGCACCCCCCGATCAATTTCCATTTCCAGAGTTTACAACCTGGACGTAAAGCCTAGCATGAAGGCTATATTTAATAAAACAAATTAAAAAAGCAAACAGAGGCTGGAACATTCTTTAGAGCCAGGAAAAACAAACAGGAGGAAGGAGAACTTAGCCATGATGTGGATAAAAGGAATGTGCAAGTTGCCAGCTTTGCCACATCATGACGACTCCGAGGCCCATAGAAGCACCTATTCTCTGGGAATGTGGCTTACCATCTGTAGGAGGCAGGGGGCTCAGAGCAGACAGAGAAGCAGGGTGAGCAGCTCACCTGTTCTGAGGGGAGTCGGGCCATCTGCGGCCCTTCTGACTTCCCTGGTTACTTCTAGAGCTTGTGCTGAGGTTTGTCTTTTGTACAACCTGCTACAAGCTCTCTAAACACGAGAGCGTTCCCATCTCCCATGAGTGTGTTGTTACTCTGACAGCCATGTGGTGAATACTGGTGTCAGAGGTGGAGGTACAGCTAGTAAAGAGGCTTCTGTGGCGGCTCAGGTCAGGGGTTATGGTGGTCTGACTATATTGGTACTTGGAATGGAAGAGGAGCAGTTTTCCAAGTGGGCAGATAGGCGTTCTCTTAGTAAGGGAGGAAGGGGCTAAGGAAAGAGAACTAAGGACAAACGGGCTGGGCCTGGGACCCCCTACTCTCTCACGACTACTTTGACTGTTCAGTGCAATCAGCTTCATCAGAGCCCTCCACATGGTGGCTCAGGACACCAGGCCTGCTTATTGTCTTGGGTGACTCCTCCTGTTTAGAGAGCTCATTAATTTCAGAATCAAGATGCTAGATCGGACAATACTGACTCTTAGCCCCCAACCCCTTCAAAATAAGTTTGCAGATGAGGTGTGGGTAAAGCAATCAGCTTTGTACTTCCTCTCCCTCCCACAAGGCAGACATGGTCATCTGACTCAACCCCTGGTGGAAGGGAAGGCACTGGAGCAACAAAGGGAGCCACAGTAAGTGATCTGGCTGCATTCATCTCCTCCAGCCACCTTGAACACCAACTTAAGATTCAGCAAGGCCCAATTCTGGGTTTAATTAATTTCAGCGGCAAAAGAGAATTAGAAATGAAAAGATAAATGCATTGTGAATATCGGCTTGATGGCTCTAAACTTGAAGGATGGGATGCAGTGAATGTAGGAAAAGTAGACTGGGGTGGGAAGTTGAAAATCAGATTTCTATAACTCAGAAGAATTTACTCCAAGGTAAAGTCACCAAGTCCTTGGGTTGCACCTTAAGTCACAGCACCACCAGCTGCAGCGCGGCCCAGGGAGGATCCCTTTCACTCTGCGCTGGTTCTTAAGGAACAGGAACGCCTGAGGATAAGAAACTCCTTGGGATGCGCCCCTATGCTCCAAAAACCATGACTGATTTTGGGTCTAAGAGATTTGACGGGACAGGGACAGAAGGAAAAAAAGCTACCAAGGAAATCAAGAGCAAAGAATTGCAAAGGCAATAAATCAATTCCAAAAGCTATTCCTCTCGCTTGTAGGGAATGCAAGGTTTATAAGGGAGCATGCAGCTCTCCTCATTCCACAGTCAGAGCAGCCTTCCCAGCTCCTAGGGGAATGAGGAGTCGCCTGACTCCCACCCCAGCAAGGATGAGGAGGGCTAACTCTAGATACCTGGGGAGAAGGGGCTATGCCCACATTAAGTTGGCAGGCCAGGCAGCACTGGCAGCAGGTGTCCGGGGCAGGCAGCTGCAGAGCACAGGCTATTCCCAGCAGGCAGGAGTGCTGAGGAAAGGAGGCCAGGGTGCACTCCAGGCCTCAAGTTAAGGATGTTGCTGTGCTCAGTTTTGGCTTATGAGAAAAAATACTGAGTTCTTGTGAAACCAAAATAGCTTGTGTTAGAGGCACAGCTATTTTCTAACAGGCATGGCCAAAACCTTGGGAAATGAGGCTCATGTAATTTTGGAATCAAAAGATCTATCAAATTGCTCTTTGGGTCAGCTTACTGCCAGAAGCAGCTGAGTGGTACGAACACGAGAAACAGGCACACATCTGCCAGGCACACATCTGCCTGCACTGCACCCAGTTCTGCACAGAATCTTCTTCCACCTATGACTTTCTGTAGTTAGTCATGGCACACCTGGTGCTTTCCTTTGGCTTTGCTATGAGGAGGGAACAGAGGCATAGAAAGGTGCTGGATCACTGATCACAGGAACAGAGTAGAGGTAGAAACCCTACAGCCAGGAGGGCTTGGGTTCCCTCCAGCACCCGACCTTTCTGCTTTGGCCCCTCTGGAATTGTTGCTGACACTGCAGCACCGGGAAAGGTCACGTGCAAAGAGAAAGCATCTAGTCAAAATACCATCCTTGGAGTTGGCACAGTTAAAGAAATCATCTTAACCTGGCAAGGAGAGAGAAAAGAGAGCAGAGATTGCCTCAACTCTGCTTGCCATTAGCAAATCATCTATAATTTAGAACAAATGTAAAGAGATGCGGGTGATGAAGCAGACGTACCTCCTGGCAGCCTCTTGTAATTTCACGGGCTGTTTGGTGCTGAGGTAAAGCAAGCAGGCATCAGCCACTTTATTCAGGTCACCCTCACCTGCAGGGCAGAAAAACAAAACAAGCCTCAGGCTCTCAGACTGCACTGGGTACAAGCAATATCCAATCACTGTCTTGGGACCTAAGATTAGCCATGCAAAGTTCCCTGAGCTCTTTACTCTGCCCAGCAAGCCAGGAATACCTTAAGGTAGAAGGAGAGATGGGGGGGCAGGGTAGACTGAAGGAGGTGTATAAGAAGGGAGGCGAGGGACGCAACCACCACTAGGCAGAGGACGCAAAGCAGGGGCATCAAGTCATGTGCGGGCTCTATGGTCAGGAGACCCATGTAGTACCTACCTAAGTCCAGACTCTCACAGAGGGGACCCAGGCCCTGCAAGACAGCTAGCTGTAGCTTGAAGGCCAATGTGTGAGAATAAACTGGTCCAGCCCGGGCACTGATGGGGGCCTGGGTGATTAAAGAGTTGGCCAATTTTGGCAGGACATCTTTGCAGAACCGACTCCGGAGAAAATCGCCACATCTACTTCCAAGTATCTGTAAAACCTGCAGAAACAGCCCCAAGTCTGGTGACTGCACATTGCTAAAGCAGCAAGAGGGCTGGAGCACGCTTGCTAATTCAATTCTATCTAGGGCTCTACTTAGAAAAAAACCATGGAATTATTGAGGTTAATTCCTTGCCCATGGTTTGTGATTCTGACAGTTATGAATTTGGAGGTCTCTGCTTCCAAGGCATAGATTCTTCTATCCATAAATACAGATTACATGGAGAGTAATTCAGAGGGAGCTTGGGGTGGAGGAATAATATGATTAATACCTTGATTTCCTTTCCTTTTTTGATAAGAGAGAGAGAGAGAGAGAGAGCACTTAAAGCAGTTCACATAGATCATCTCTGGAATCTTCCTAACATCCCTTGAGAAGACTTGGGCTTTTAACTCTCACTAGCTGAGCAAACATAAACTCTGAGGCTCAGCAGCTGCCACGTTCAGGCATCACGAAGATGGTGACCAGGCTATGGTCCCTAGCTAAGCCAAGGCTGGTTCCTGTGGCTGGAGCCATCTCTGCGTTCTGTCTGTTCGACTGCATAATCTCTCATGTACATCACCCTTTTTCTATCTTTCACAACAGGCAGTCTCTTTGCATGTGTCATTTAAACTTTCTGTAGCAGAACATATTGAAATGTTTTGCCCCGCTGCACAAGACTGAGTGAACAGGAGGATAGGAATTTCTTTAAGAATCAGTAAGCAAGGCATAATGGGCTCACAGTGTCTGTCCAGTTTGCAGAGTAAGGTTCTCATCTCAAGGGTCCTTAGCTGTATCACATGACTACAGGTAAAGCAGTATTAATGTGTCTGCATGTGGAAAAAGCAGTCTTGCTTGCAGCACACACGTCTTAGTATGTTTTCATTTTTCTACACTGGCTGGCTGTCATTTCAAATAACCTATTAATTTTCATAAAGGGAAACAGTACATCTGAGTAAGATTTAATAATACCGCCTTCTCTCTCTGCCTTCCCCTTTCTCTCTATACACATACCTTCTCTCTCTTCTCCTTCCCTTTTAATCACACACACACACACACACACACACACACACACACACACACACACCATTTCATGCATTTTGCTTTGGTATTAACATTAACAATTATGTCCATCAAATAAGCTGGTGTTCTGGCTTAGTATCTATTAGAGAATCTTACAGAAAACCAGACTATTTCTGCCAGGCATACTGACTGCATTTCCGGCTCCCATCTGCTGCCCCTCCACATCTCTTCCCTCTGCTTCATCTTGCTCATCCACTTCTAATTTATGTTGCCTTGCATGGCAAACGTATCTCTGTAGGACACCGTTAAGTGCTTTTTAGAACAAGGAAGGATATAAATAAATAAGTGAAAATTCATGCACTAATACGAGCCAAACTAACCAGGGAGAATGACATCTCTACAGGTCTGTAGCTTATCAAAGGCCTTCACTAGAGTTCTATTTCATCCTTGACAAAATTGTACCTAAATTATTCCTGAAAATGGGTGACTGTGGGCGTGGGCTTGGGCTAGGCAGAAGTGGGCTGTCATCTGGACTTTCATATCATTTACTGCGAATGAGCCTGACTTGGGTTCTACCCCTTACTAGCTGCAGAATTCCAAGGTATGTTATCAACTCTGAATTTGTTTCTTTCTTGGCCAAAAATGGAAGTAATAAGTGCCTTGCAGGTTACTATCACATGAACTTCCATGTGGACAATGCCAAGCCTTCTGCTTGGCACACAAGAGATGCTCAGTGAATACAGGTGGCCTTTGATTTTATGAGATCACTCAGTTTTAAATTCTAAAGAAAGCATCATTTAATCTTTTCTGTGCTTTTCTTATTTTTCTTTACTTTCTTTAAGGTCTGTGTCCAGAGGTCAAATAAAGAGAAGTAATGCAGAAGACTGGGTCAGTACCTTGAAGGCTCTGAGGACTGCCAGGGGGTCATCACTTGTGAGTCGGTGCACGAGTGAAGGCCAGGCCCGATGAGCCATGGGGAGGAGCTGGTTCTTATGGAACTGTAGAACCACCACACACAAACCCAGCACATCCAAGACCTGAAAGAAAAGACAGGACTTCAACAGGCAGTAGGGGCTTAAAACCAGACGCCTGGGACCAAGTCCCTGTTCAACAAAGTGAGCCGGAGAAATGCATTAAAATAGTAACAGAAACTTGATATACCTTTTAGTTTTGAAACAACATGTACTCAGTTTCCCGGAGATTTGGCTATTCCTGTTGACCTCAGTCCAGGCCAGGTATTAGGGGCATACAAATACACAAGGAGGAAATATGCATACTTCCTTGCCTTCATGGAGTTTAGAGTCAGCTGGCAAAGACCTTAGATACCATTCAATAGATAAAAGATTAGCTACTGTGTCAAGAAAGACCATAAAGTATGCAATACAAAGAAATGAAATCTCTAAAGCAAGGCGTCTCTGAGGAATGGCTTCTAAAAGGAGACACAAATGATGAGCAGGCACTAGTGCAGTGCACAGTGAGGGTCCCTACAGCTGGGCTACAACAAGACCCTGCGGCTGGGGTGGACTTGGTGGCAGAGTGCTGCAGAGCTTGTGCCACTCCTGGGTTCCACCCCTAGTATCAAAAACAAAACAAAACAAAAACCAACCAAACAAAAACTAAACCAAACCAAAACCAAAACAACAACTCAAAACTAAAAAGCCCCAGAGCTTGCTCTGCTTAAGAAATGAGAGTGAGATGGAGCTGGACCATAAAAGGTCATGTTAAGAATCTTTTATTTTGTGCTAATACTGGGGCATTTCCAAGTGTTTTAGCAGGGAAATGACAGGACACATCCATGTTTTCCGAAGGTCATCCTAGTTGCTGAGTAAAGCAGGCATTTGAAGGGGATTGGGAAGAAGTGATGAGGCCCTTAGGAGCTTATAGCAAAGACGTGATCACACGGTGTCGGCAGAATCACAAAAGGATTTGAACATAGTCTAGAAAGGATTTGAATCTGTTTGACTTCAGCAGCACTGTGTGACTTCAACGGAGAGACTCACAGTGAGGTGGAGGAAATGAGCAGCAGTGTCACGGAGAGAAACAGGAAGAAGGGAGGAGTAGGCTGAGAAGATGGTGGGGTCAAGTCTTGTTGCTATCAGGTGAATCAGGCAGGAATCTGAGGGCTATCCAATCTTACCAGAGAGGTTTGGGCTAGCCTAAACTGTACACTGATCTTTTAGTCTACCACTGAACACTGACAGCTGGCATCAATTGTAGGTAGTGGTCAGTACAGCAGCCAACACAGGCTTTGCAAGAATGGGTACCCACAAAGAGTGCACAGGGTATGTGCCCTTGATTCAGAAAGGCAGAGTGAAGCTGGCCAATGGAGTCTTACCGGCTTTCTACAACCAGCTGACCCCACAGCGAGGGCATAGAAAAGAGGAGGCCACATCTCTGGAGGAGAGAAAGCTTAGCGGGGCAGAAAAGAGCAAGGGTGCAGCACCGATGGCTTTGGTGTCACTGTCTGGACAAGCTGCATTTTATTTCACGGATTCAAAAATGCCTATTTTCTCTCTATACCTAGAAAGTTCTCTTTGCTTTGATCCTTTGCATAGCCAGTTCTTTAACCTTTAGAAATGTTGTCACCTCAGAGGCTCACTTAGCTGGCTAGTTGGAATCAGAAAGCAAGCTCTGCTTCATGGACAGATTGCCCTTCTCTATCATGGTGCCTGATTATTATCTTGTTAGAACCTCCCAAACTTGGATATATGTGTGTATTGCCCTTTCCCCACAATAAATAGAAAGATCCAAGGGAAAAGGGCTTTTTTTTCTTTGTGCCACTGTCTTCTGTATGTCCTGCATGAGGGCTGAATGAGGGAGGGAATGAATGAGTGTATACACCATCCATCAGGCTCTCGTATTTTTATATGAGCAATCCTATGAGGGTGACATCCTTGTCCCCACTTTCCTCATGATGATGCAAAGGTTCAAAATTCAAGGTCACATGGCTAGTAAAGGGCAGAGGCATCATCTTAACTCAACTATGTGGATCTTACACTGACAGGATTCTAAAAGATTTATTATTTGTATGATGTATCTGTGTGTACATCTGTGTACCAGAGTATGTGTGCCACAGAATTAATGTAGAAGTTCTGGGAGTTGGTTCTAATGTGTGGCAAGCAGTTTTGCCTGCTGAGCCATCTTGCTAGCCCAACTGACACTCTTTTTTATCCAAGACAAGGTTTCACTGTGCAGCCCTGGTTGTCCTGAAGCTCACTTTGTAGATGAGGCTATTCTGGAACTCACGTAGATCTGCCTGCCTCTGCCTCCCAAGTGCTGGGATTAAAGGTGTGCACAACCATGGCAGGCACCAACTGATACTCTTAATTACTGCAGTGTGTACACAGGTGCCAGAAAGATGAAGAGTATTTAGAAGGTTGACAAATAGTTTCTAGGCACTGAAACTGAAGCTTTGCAATATCACACGTACTCCTGCTCCCAATGCTTGTCAACTGTGTAATGGGCAGCTGTCTCAGGAAGACTGAAAAAACTCCATAACACAGACCCTGACACTGAGGTAACCAGCAGATCAGGGTTTTCATCCTTTAACAAGGCTACCAATACAGAGCAACTAAGGCAATTGTTCTCCCTCTTCGAGGTGTGGAGAAGTAATGCTTTTCTTTGGCTTAAGAACTTTTTGGATTATGAGATTTCTCCCTCCCATTGGTCCTTTTATAGTCACTCATGTGGCTCAGTCCTTGGGATCAGGGCTTGTTTGGGAACTGCTGACATAAGAGGAAGTCAAATTACAGAAAGTGTTAGTTTTTTCTATGATGAAAATAGAAACAAAAACAAAGATAAAGGCTCAGAAGAACAGCGGCCTTAAAATATTAAAAGCTGCATCCTGCATTATGTCAGCACAGAAATGGTTCATTCAGGGCGCGCAGTGTTCCTTGCCTTGGAGACTCAGTGAACCGTCAAATTCTGTGGTTTCCAAGGTAGGGGACTCAGCTCCCTCTTGGTATCTGGGCTGACACAGAAAGGTGTTATAACTGCTGTCCCACAGAAAGACCCCTTTTGATGCTTCTTTCTCATGGACCCATCACACATGGGCCAGGGGATGAGGAAATTTGCTTGTCTATCCAGTTACCACTGACCACAACACATCTCAGACCTGCTGCGCGATGAATGAAGAAAAGGGCTGCACACCGACCTTCAGGCGGATTTTCAGGTTTTTATCTGATGATAAGTGGATGCAGCGCTCCATCACATCCTTGGCTATCTGGATGTGTACTGGCAGTGGTGGTTCCACATCTGGAAGGGTGTCATTCTCATCCACTTTGGGGGGAGACGATTGTTCCTCTGAAAGAACAGAATTAGTGACAATGCTTTAGAAAAATCCAGCTTGACTGCTAGCTTTAGACTCCAGAATAGGACTGTGGTGGTTTGAAAGAAAATGACCCCATAGGCTCATAGGGAGTGGCACAATTAGTGGGTGTGGCCTTGTTGGAGTAGGTATAGTTTTATTAGAGGAAGTGTGTCACTAGTGGCAGGCTTTGAGGTTTCAGATGCTTAAGCCCAGTGTGATTCTCTTTCTGCTGCCTTCAATCCAGATGTAGAACTAACTCTCAGCTCATTTTCCAGCACTGCGTCTGCCTGCATGCTCCCATGCTTCTCGTCATGATGATAATAGACTAACCTCTGAAGTGTAAGCCAAACCCAACTAAATGTTTTTCTTTATATCTGTCATGGTCAAGGCATCCCTTCACAGCAATAGAACCCTAAGTGAGACAAGGACTTAGAGGAAAATGTGTAAACATGTATCATAAAGAATTTATGTCAAACTGAACAAGTCAAGAAGTTCACTAGGAGTGGTGGTGCATGCCTTTAACCCTAGCGCTCTGAGGCAGAGGCATATCAGAGTCTGAGGTCAGCCAAGGTTATACAGTGAGTGGTGCCCCACTTCCCTTCCTACCCTGTCACCCGACATTTGCAGATACAGCACAGGCTCTATAATATGTTTTTGCATGAGAGGAAGAATAACAATGTATTGGGAGGGGTAGGCCATGGAATGATAGATGACTTAAAACTTTCTTAGGGCACAGTTCTAATTTGGAGCTCCAGGTTGGGTAGTGGCCTTTTCTTTGTTGTCTCCTTTCCTTTTTGATTCATCCCTTGACCACAGAGAGCCAAAGTTGATCATCTCTACTAGCTTGTAAGATGTTTAGATGACCAACACCAAAACCTTATTTATCTTCATTTGAGATTTGAAGTTCTAGGGCAGCCTGGTGCAATGCTCAGATGTAGGGCTTGGACTAGGGAGACTCCACAATCTGTTAATACCTCCTTCCACCGTACATCACCTTGACTGCACCAAAGGGATAAGGCATATCACCTGCGGCTAGGAGAGTGAGTAAAGAGGATGGCATAGCTCTCCTCAGCTCTCCCTGCCTAGCACTGCTTGAGAAGTAGATGATGGAAACTGAACAAGACTTGCCAGCTGTCTGAACCCCAGGCCTCACCCCTGTCCTGCAGGACTTTCCTGTCTACAGGCCCACCTTGTTCCACTGTCCTATTATCAGCTGTGAGTGAGCATTTCCACTGAACTGAGCACTGCTCCCCTTAACTTTTTCTGGGTTCAGATTCCTCTGGTAGAAAACCTGAGCCTTATAATAGAGGGTATACTAGTCTCTGCTAGATTCTGAGAGGATGAAGGGAGATGCATCTGTGGAATATTTGGCTTTCTCAGAGAAAGGACCTTGGCTGTATAAGTTGCCTTTACAAGGTTATACAGAACATTCATACCAAACCTATATTAGGCCGAACAATTTTACAAAGTCAAGGAAGTCGAATACCCATAAAAATGCTAATTGCAAGAGTAACAGGGCTAGACTGCTTCTCCTCAGAGGAGGATCTGTTGTTTGAATCTGCCTGTTGTGGAGTGTGCTTTTCAGAATTTTGGAGGAAGGTTTGATTCATGCCATCTGATCCAGCAGAAGCAGATCCTTGTTTGGATGGGTGGGTGCGTGCATGTGTGTGTGCTTGGAAAGGCTAGACGTCAAACTTGTGTTTTGTTCAAGTTACCCACCTTGTTTTTCCAAACTTGATAGAAACTGGTCTGGAGCTCACTGAGTAGGTTAGGCTAGCTGGCCAGAGAGCTTGGGGACCTGCCTAACTTCACAGCCTGAGTACTGGGATTACAAGCCCATGCTACCATGTCAGGCTTCTTATGTGACTTGAATCCTTATGTTTGCACAGCAAACCTCACCAGAACCAGAAGACCTTAATCACAGAAGAGCAGATTTATTGTTGGGGTTTGGATCTTAGACTAGAGTGACAACCTTGATCATGAAAGGCCAACTCATATCCCTCTTCAGAGATGTAGGACTGGATAGTGTGATTCACAGGAAGGTTCGGGCTGGCTCAGTAGAGAAACAGAAGAAAAAGCCTTAAGATTATAACCAGAGCGCTGGCTATGAGAACCATACTGGCTCAACTATGCAAGAGTTTGGACCTGCACTGCTTGTCACTGCTCACAAGGAATCTGTTGCGTTCACGGCAATGAGCTATACTTTCCTGTTATTCTGGACGTGTTGGCTCCAGCTCACCAGAATAAACGCACAGATGGGAAAAATGAAAAAGAAAAAAGAAATCTGCTCACTTCGAACCTAACAAACTAATTTGGGACTCAGTTCGATTTAGGATAGTTCTGGGACCACCAAGCTCATTATGACTTGGCATTTTATATTTGCAGAGGCAATTCTAATAATTTATTAATCCTTCCATGACCTAAAGCTCCAGATTGAGTTTGTGAATAAAACAAGAGGCCAGAGCTGCTGCTGCTGCTGGCTTGAACTCTCTTTTTCCTCTATCATATAAACGTAAGAAAAATGCTGCAATTGTTCTCTACCAATAAAGGAATAGAAGAAGTCCATGAATAGACAATGGGCCCAAGAAAGAAAAAATGATAGGAAGAAGCATAAAGAAACACATTCAACTTGGGCATTAATCAGAGACATGCAAAGTAAAATAATGAGCCATTATTAACTTGCTAACACTGGCACAAGTGAGGCAGGTAATCACCACTGTTGGGAAGGTGCAGTTGATAAGACTGTCTGAAAGGCAATCTGGTCAGCAATCTGATCTTGGATGCAGAAACCCTATTTGTGAGAATTTCTAGAAATAAGTGTAGTGATATTTCATCTGTATTTTCATAAGTAAAGCTTGTCCAAAGATCAAAGAGTAAAACAGCTGAGTTGCCCTGGTCAGCCTTACAGACCAGGCCGTGGTGACACACACCTTTAATCCCAGTAGCCACACTAATTTGCCAGAGAAACCAAGCAGTAGTGGTGCACATCTTTAAACCCAGCACTAGAGAGGAATATAAGACGAGAGGAGACAGCTCTCAGACAGTCTCATTCTGAGATTCCTGGAGGCAGAATTGTCATTTCGAACTGAGGGAGAGGTAAGAGCCAGTGGCTGGATGTTGCATTTTTTTTGACTTTCAATCTGAAACCCAATATCTGTCTCTGGGTTTTTATTTCTTGTGCTACAGATATGTAAGTATGAAGAAAAGATCACACACAGGAATTATCCCTTAGTGCACTGTATCACAGCAAGGCTGCAGGCAACCTTAACTTCACACAGGGATGTACACTTGGTAGCTGCCATCCCAACAATGATTCTGAAAACTTGGAGTGTCCTTTATGACTAAACACGAAGGATGTGGGATATTTAGATGTTGGAGCCAGAGGCACTAGGTACAGTCCAGTGGTAGTGAGTCCCAATACAATCCTCATTAGCACAAACAAAAACTATGGCTGCAACCACGTAAATAATATTTTTTTTTGTTAAAAAAAATAAAAGGAATGGGAAGTTTACTCACACACACATAAACACACACACACGAACAGCTGTGAGCACAGTGAGGTTTAGGGCAACTTCTCTTCTACTTTCTGGAATGACATTTTATTGTTTTCACAATGATTGGTTCAAAAAGGAGCTAGTGAAACCAAACAGCAATTACCTTCCTCAGTTTCAAGGTCAGAAACATTCCCCTCTGCTATGTCCTTCTCTTTGAGGTAGCTCAGCACAAACTGCTCGATGTCCTCTGCTGTGGCACTAGCCTGGCGAGCTGCTGGCATTTGCCTTCCCTCCTCTTCTAAACTGCACGGCTGGAGCTGCCCAGTAGAACCTGCATCTGGGAACCAGTGGGCTGCAAGAAAATGTTATCATGACTCGTGATTAGTGACAGGCACCAGCACTATAAGTAGCACAAGTTCTTTGGCAAAGCTGGCACAGCCCTCGGAACCACCCAGACACTTCCTGCGTCCTGCAACCCCACCTTCTACCACGTCAGTCGGCTGCCTCATAACTTGCCGACTTCCAGTATCCAAGGTATTTTCCTGCCTCAGAACTCTTATACATACTGCTGCTCTTGAGGGTACAGAATACTTTTCTCCTACTTTACATCTGCCTAATTCCAAATCACTGCACATTTCAGAACAATCAGAACCTTCCCAGGAAAGCTGTCCCTTACACAGCACAAAGCTCTTTCCCTTTGTATTTTGTAACTACTTATTTTTCGTGTAGTTTGGCATGTGAATCTTCACCATGGGACTCTTGACTCTAACATGCCACAGCACAGGGTTGGAACTCGAACATATGCAGTTTGTTTGAGGACAAACTCAAGTGACACAACTCTGAGGAGAGGATATGCTCCTCATTCGATGGGTTCTGCAGCAATGTGAGAATGGGCAGTCTTACACGGGTTTTTTTAACAGAAAATGCTCCAGTGCCTCTGACATGTCATCACAGAATAAACCTTAAACCACTCTAGTGGTTTCCAACTGTGCCCTGAGGGGCCTTAGGCCTCTGCAGCAATCACACAGGGGAAACCAGGAAGTCGGCGTGAGTGTGGGGGTGTCCACCAGGGTCTAAATTCCTTACTTAAGTACAGCAGTTCTAATTTCAGTCATTCCTGGGTACTGAGACCCTTCAAAGTCTTTAATTCCAAAAGATTCTGAATACTTAAAGAATAAAGCAATAACATCCCCAATCCCACAGCCTCTTGGCTGGTGCCCTCCCTCCCTTCTGCCAACAGCAGGAGAAAGACTGTCTCTTTTAGCACCTGCTAGTCTCCTTTTCAATAAGGAGCAACTGCCCAGAGCCAGAAGGCAGAAGGGAGGTGACCTGTTCTGGCACCTGGGTGTATCAGGGAGCAAATGATTGAGACAACAGTTTCCTGGCTGGTATCTGGTCTCCATGTAGAGTTAAGCATCCTTTCTAAATTAAATTGAATTTCTGAGACAAGGCAGAGATCTACTTGTCTCTGCCTCCTGAGTGCTAGGAGCAAAGGCGTGTGCTCCATGCGCAGCTAAGCATGCCATTTCTTCAGCGCCCCATTCCCAGGTATATATTAGGCTCTGGGTGCACTCTCAGGCGCTGGACCCCAAATGGGTAAAGCCTAGCCCCAGCATTATAACGCCAGGGAGTCCACACACTGCAGATTATTTTTACATTCAAAGCTAGTGTCAGACTGGAAAATGTCTTTGCTCACAAATGGGTTTTAAACGTATGAAAAGAAGCTCAACCTCACTCTTAATGCAAATTACAACTATAATAAGGTGCAATTTTTCTCCTATTGGATTAGCAAAGATCAAAGGCTCAGTAATAAGACAGTATGGGTGAGGGTGTGGCAAAATTGGCACTTTTACATTGCTGATGGAGCTTAAATTGGTACAACCTCTTAGGAGAGCAATTTGATACTCTCAATCAAAAATTTAAATGTAAAACTCTTTGAACAAGCATTTCTTTTAGAAATTTATGCTACTGATAATATTGAAGGCAAAAGATAGAGAAACATTCTCTCTTTTAATGTCAAGCAAGAAAGGTCTGGTTAAAATCAGCGTCGTGACACAGTGGGGTGTGATGCAGCCATAAGAGCACCACAGCCCTGTCCGCCTCACAGCCTCCTCCTCCTTCCAGTATCACCCTTAGCTGAATTTCCCAGAGAGGCCTTCCCTGACAGTGCAACCTTGAGTAGCCTATCCCTGCTTCCTCCCTAGTGTGAGGTTTTCTCGTCCTTCAAAGTGCTTATAAGTGCTTATCAGCAGCTCCGAGCTTGCTTAGCTTTCGCTACTTGTTTATCAAGTCTCTCAGTAGCAGGAAAGCTGCATGTGTGATCTTGTTCACTGCTGTACCCTCACTACTTGGTGTAGCATCTGACGGACGGGTAAAGAAAGAGCATTTGTGCTGTATGTGAGTGGTCATGAATGACTGAGTGAACAATGAAGTGTCGCCCAGAGGAGAGCATGGTCCCGGCTCCAGTCACCTCTCCTGAGAAAGTTTCTCACAGGATCTTGGCCTTTTCACCTGACAGAATGAGGCCAAGGCCTTTTCCTCTGCTCAGAGGCTATGGGCAGCACTGGAGATATGCTCTTTGGATAAAAGCACTAGGATAGAGCTCACTGTTTTTCATTCAATGATTAACTGTTCACTTGAGGGATTTATTTATTTATTAGACGTGGTCTTGTTATGTACATCAGACTGGCCTTGAACTCATGATCCTTCTGCTTGAGTTTCCTGGCAGCTGGGATTACAGGTATAATCCTACCAAGCCTGGCTTTTGTTCATGGTAGAAAATCATGCCATGCTAATGGTGGCTAACATCCCTAGAAAGCACCCAGTAGGATCAAAATATAAATGAGACAATTAAGTCAACTGGTACAATTAAAAGGAGGGGCTGGAGAGATGGCTCAGTGGTTAAGAACACTGGCTGCTCTTTCAGGGGAACTGGGTTCAATTTTTAGTACCCACATGGCAGCTCACAGCTACCTGTAATTCCAGTTCCAGCAGATCAGACTCTCTTTTCTGGCTTCCAGGGGCACTACATGCATGTGGTGCACAGACACACATGCAGGTACAACAGTCATACACATAAATAAGTCTTTTTTTTTCTTTAAAAAAAAGGTTAAAAAGAAGAACAAGGGGCTGGAGAAATGGTACAGCAGTTAAGAACACTGGTTGCTCTTCCAGCAGGCCCAGTTCCAATTCCCAGTACCCATATGATGGCTCACATCAACTGTAACTCCGGTTCTGGGAGATATAGTGCCTTCTTCTGGCCTCTGTAGGCAGTAAACACACACATGTAGGCATATACACATATACAGGCAAAACACTCAAATACATAAAAATAAAAATAAATGTTTTTAAGCTTCTAGATTACTGCTTTCCAGTATGGTCCATGTGGCTAAAATATGAAACAAAATTAAAACTTCAATTTCCTGCTGAACATAATGGTTCACACCTGTAATCTTGGGAGGCAGAGGCAGACAGATCTCAGTGAGTTTGAGGCTAGCCTGGTCTACCAAGTGAGTTCCAGAACGCCCAGGTCTGTTACACAGAGAAACCCTGTTTTGAAAAACTAAACAAAAACAAACAAAGAAAATTCAACTCCCCAGTAGTTTTAGTCATACATGGCTACTGGCTATTGCACTGGGCAAAAGAGACAGAGGATTACCATCATCAGAAAAATTCCAGAGGGTTGAGGATGTAGCTCACTGGTATAACACCTTAGCATATACAGGCTCTGGTTCAATTCCCAGAGCCAACCCCAACCGAAGAAAGAAAAGGTTCTATCTGCTGTCCCAGCTCTCGGTGGCTGAGCGCTTCCTGCTGCTCCTGCCCTCTCCCAGCACAAATTCTGCCAGCTCTAAGAAGCACCAGTAGCAGCATAGTATATTGAGAAGAATAAACTAGTCACAAATCCAACTTTATCCCTTATTAATAGTGTGACCCTGGCTGAACAGGATCTCACTGATCCTTGGTTTTTCTTATTTGTAAAATAAAAAATGCTGTTTCTACCTAGTCTGACACAGAGCAGGGCTCAATAAATGGCAGAAATATTCAAAGTATAAAAACCAACGCTGTAGTCTGACAATCCCCTGTGCCCTGTGGGTTTGGAGAGACAACCTTCCCAATGTCCTCCATAGCACATTCCTGAACATGGAATAAGACCAGGCAAACCAGGATCTTGGCTCCTCTCTCCTCAACTGGCATCAAAAAAGGCTTTCAATGTACCTAGAGCTGCCATCAAAGCATGCAGAACGCTGACAAAGGAAACAGCTCTCTTATCATAAAACTGGTCCAGGGTGGCCAAGACATCTTGAACCACATCTGCTACCAAAGGAAGTAGGCTAGCATCTGAGTTCCGAAGCATGACTTCTAAGACTTTCGGGGTATGAGGGTGCAGAGCAAGATGACGCAGATTTAAAGAGATACCATTCACCAAATAGTCTGAATTTTGATTGATCAGGTGCTGTATGGAGTTATAGCCACAAGCATGGCAGATGGCTACCATGGTGCTAGTAGCCACTTGACTAATGAGCAAGGTTTGGTCTCCAGCCTTCTCGAGTACTGGATAGAGAGCTGACATCAAAAGCAAACGAAAGTCTTTTCGCAATGCATAAGCAAACTGGCCAATCCCTTCCAACTGAATGCATATCTGCCAGATGTTACTGTTCATGGAGCAGATAGTGGAGCTCGGCTTTGACGAGGCTGGAAAAGGTACAACTTGGCAGGTGTGTGTACCAGATGTGATGGCCTGGAGGCCCGGAGGCTTCACTGTCGTTTCCTCCCCCTCCTCAGCTTCAATACAGGTAATCAAGTACCAGTTTTCTTGGCTTATGTATTCCTCCAATATAGATTTCACAATCTCTCTCAGTTCCTCTGGGCCTATGCTTGTACATTGGTTATGAATATCTTCTACATCCAGACCGGCAGCCCCTACAACCAGTTCATTAAGGATCATGGCAGCTTGCTTTCGGTAAACTACAGATGTATGGTACAGTTCCATAAAGTGATCGACAAGCAAATACAGGTCCCCATAGTAACCAAGGAGCTGACAGATCTGCCGCAGGAGCAGGAAGACCCTCTCATCAGTGAAGCAGCGGAAATATCTCCTCTGGACTCGGCTCCATGGTCGTGCATCTGAGGCCTCTGGAGAGGCACTCAGGTTGTCGGAGTTCCAGCGCCGCTCTTCTACCATCTTGACGTCTGCCACCTCTAGCTCTAGTACTTGGACAAGTGCTCTGGAAAGGCGCTGCAGGTGGGCAACAGAATTGAGAATCACATGCACTTTGGGGCCCAATAGCTTTAGATACCCCAGTAACAAGGAAAGAGTAGAGAACTTGCCCTGGTCATCTTGTGTGTTCATTAGGCGGGGAAGAGATGTGGCAAGTGCATGCAGGCTTTCTGACAAGATGTCAGCCAAGGCTCTGCTGCCCACCACTACTTTCTGATCTGCAAAATGCCTCAGCACTGTATTGCACTGCGCCTGGACTTCAGGACTTTCATCATTTACTAGACCAACTAACACCTTCAAGAGGGGACCTGTACATTCAACCAGGGACTGACTGCACTTCAGAAGCAGGACCTCCACAAGCTCTACCAGCTCCCGCCTTGCCTTCCAGTGAGGGTGAACAGAGACACTCTCAATTATCTTTTTAATAAGGATCGCCAACTTGTCCCCAGTGCTTTTGACCCAGTCTGCTTCCCTGTGAATCATCAGAGCTGCCACTCTGGGCTCAACTGCAGGGTTTGCTCCAGCCTTGGGGATCCTTGTGAGCTGTTCATCAGCCATGATGAAACCCACTGTCTTGTAAAAGACCTTTAGGGAAGATACAACAATACTGTGACCTTGTTTAAAGTCTCCTGTGATGATTCTGGTCAGTGTAGTTGAGATTCCAGGTAGGAAAGACGCCAACAAATCTCCCAGCTGCTGTTGCTGCTCCAGTTCACCCACGGGCCTCGGATGGTCCTGACAATCGCACTGAAGGAGGAGAACCTGTAGACACTCCAAGGCAGCAATTTTAATCTGCTTTGACTTCTCCTGCTCTGCCAAACCCAACAGTAAAGAGACAGCAAATCCTAACCGAGGCAGAATGGAGGGTTCATAAAAAGTCAGAATGATGTCCCTGTAAGCTGAGTGCATTAAGGTGCTAAGTCCCTGGATCACAGCCAATTTCAACTCCTCCGACACAGCTGCAGGCTTTTGGGAGTTGGGAGAGTACAGACAGGCTGAAAGTTCCGAGAAGAGCTCCTGGAGAAGCTCTTGCTCTCTCACACATGTTGAAGAGAGGACAAAGGTAAGGCACTCCACCACACTCTGGACCAGGCGCTCTCTTTTGGGCCCTGGGGTCTTCAGGGCAAATCGTAAGGGGAAGAGGACGTACTGCTGTAGTTCCTGAAGGGCAGCATCACTCACGGCCTGTAACTGTGTCTGCAGATGTTCCACATTCTCCACTGTCTGGGCCTTGGTGAGCTGAACACAGACTGGACGTAAGATGCCAAAGGCCTCCTCAGGGGTGTCAAACACCGCCATTGCACAACTGTCTTCCCCCTCACTGAGGAAACATCCTGTAGGTTGGAAGAGGGAAGCTTTTCAGTAAAGAGTGTCAAGCTCAAAGCAAATACAAAGTGAAGGTCTGTCCATCTATCCATCCATCATTCCATCCATCCATCCACCCACCATTTATGGGGCCCAAGGTGCCAGTCATTGTAAGGGAGAGCAAGGGAACTGCAAAGAACTGGCTCCTATCCTTGGAGTATCCTCAGCTCAGTGAAGGATGTAAGCAAACAGCGCAGTCTCTAGCTATTAGGACAGACCTAAGCTTAGGTTCTAAGTGAGCAGGGAGGAGTCACATCCCTAGGAGAGCCAGAACTGAGTTTCAAAATAGCATGCCTGAACCATTACCTAGGGGCAAATGCATAAGGTTCTGGGCTAGGCTAGAGACTGAGTTCTAAATTCTTACTGGGCTGGTAAAAGAAGAGGTATATACAGAAAAAACATGGTCTTGGTACACAGGTCAGTGAGTTCTCGCATATGTTGAGGCCTGCATAAGCACTACCCAAAGCAAGACAAAAAAATGTTTCTAGAGTCCGAGAAGGCTCTCCCATGTCCTTTACAATTGATCCCTCTTCCTCTATAATTCTGACTTCTCTCTCTTAAGATTCCTTTTGCCTGTTCTTGTCACTGGGGGTTTTAAAAGAGAGAGAGAGACGGAGATGGGGGTTGGGAGGCTATGATCTTTATGCGGATGGTAATATGGAGGAAGGATCAGAGCTGGGTGAGGCTGACAAACACAAAAGGAAGTAGAGTATGCCCAGGGATGGAAAACCAGGAGTGTACACTGCCATAGCCATAACGGGGGAAGAGATTGCTGCAGTACGGAAAGCTGGATGGCAGCAGGAAAGCAAAAGGAGACAGGTTTAGAGGTAATGAAGAGGCTGAGCCGCTTAATGCCTGAAAGCCTTTCTTTTCCTGTGAGAAATTCAAACTCAGAGACTGACAGTGAACAAAAAAAGATAAACACAGAGCTTAGGGAGAGAAATAAGCCTCAAACATTCCCTTTAGGAAAACAGAGCATGCTGGGAAGACACAAAACTGTGGCCCAAGGGTACTACGGACAGAGTCAAAGCTGGAGCTATATATGTACAATATTGTAAAATGCTGGCATTGGACGGGGTGATCACCCATGGCTGGATTAGTGATCATCCAGTCTGGAGGGCTTGCATTTTTCCTCCTCGGCTGTCCATCCAAGTACTCCTAAATCCAGTGGCCACAGGGCTGACAGGCCAGAGGAACCTAGTGTGTTTACAGACCAAGACCTGGCTATTCCAGAGAGTTGAGCTGGATTGTGCCTGTGAACCAACAGAGGGCTCCAGTGCACAAAAAGATACCCTAGAGAGAGTTGCCCTCCAGAGTTCCACAGACCCTGTGAGGAAGGGTATTGCTGGCATCTGTGGCTCCCATGAGGCCAAGGAAAGGATTCTAAGCCTCCTCACCTAGGTTAGGAAAATGTCAAGTGTGGATGCCATAAGCTAGATTGAGGATCAGTGACACCCCCTGGGTACTGGCTCACACACTATTTGTGGCATCTCCTGCCTGAGGTGATGGCCACTGAATTAATGGAAAGGAAAAGAAGTTTACTGAGCCTCACAGTCAGAGGCAGGAAATGCATTTCAGACTCCTGGAGGTGGCGAAACTTAACTGTAGCAGAACTCCTACTAGAAGCAAATGAGAATCTGAATTAAAGAAGTTCAAGTAACAATAAACTATATTTCTTAGTATTAAAAGCATGATTTCCCATGCCCCAAAAGTTCACTTGATGTAATAATGAAAGAATGATGGCTAATTGCTGAGACCAGTGAGTGACCTGGAGGGTCAAGCAGAGTTAGCTTAAACCTGAGCAAGGGGCTCTGTAATAAGGTGCTTGTTGTGTTATCACAATGACCACAGTTCAATCTTCTCTGAGAACCCACATGAAAAAAGTCAGGTAGCATACACTTGGGGTGGTAGAGACAGGATTCCTGGGACTGGCTGACCAGTCTAGTATAATTGGTGAGCTCCAGATCCTAGTGAGAGCTTCTGTCTAAAAAAACAAAACAAGGTAGATGGTTCCTGAGGAACAATACCCAAGGCTACAACCTCTGCCTCCAAACACATGCATGAGCACATATACACAATCTACATGTATACCTTCTACCTATGTATACTCTACCCATGTATACACAATCACAAAACATATATGCACATATAAACAAACCAATAAACAGAAACACAACAGAGACCTAAAATAGGAAAAGGAATAAAAGAAGAAAACAATGACAATCCTTTTTCTTTTCGTGTGGAGAATGTTATTCAAATAGAATGCTCAAGTGGATTTCTAGTATACAT
The DNA here is from genome assembly GCF_982192425.1 of Myodes glareolus. Taxonomy (NCBI): domain Eukaryota; kingdom Metazoa; phylum Chordata; class Mammalia; order Rodentia; family Cricetidae; genus Myodes; species Myodes glareolus. Next base: position 21,159,322 of record NC_142035.1, on the reverse strand, counting down.
CACATATAACTCTGAAAAGGCTGAGGTGGAAGCAACTGTCTGGGCTCTGCATCTCTCTTAGTCACCTTAGGAATTTCAAGAAAGTAACTAGGGAGCTGCAAGTCCCCCAGGGTAGCAGCTCCAAAGCTCAGACTGTGTATGGACACAGGCCTAAGGAAACAGACTCAGAATGGCTTTCCTTCGTTATTTATGACCCTCACTCAAGCTAGAAGCCTTGAGATCTCTGCCTTCTTTCATTTTCCTCTTAATTTTACCATTCCTTCAATTAAACCACTTCCATGCTATCAATGCCTCCCTAAACCAAGCAGGAAGGCATACTGTACCAACCATAACAGCCCCCCACCTCTTGTACTAAGCTTCTCCCAGGTCTTGTGGAGTCCTTGCTAGGCATCTGCTCACTGTACCAACCTTATCATTCAACGTTGTAACCACAAATAATTATAAAACTTGCCACTTTCTAGCCAGGAAGTGGTGGTGCACATCTCTAATCTTAGCACTCTGGCAGCAGGAGCAGGTGGATGTCTGTGAGTCTGAGGCTAGTCTGGTCTACAAGAGCTAGTTCCAGGACAGCCAGGTCTACACAGAGAAACCCTGTCTCAAAAAGCCAAAAACAAAACAAAAATAAAAACTTGCCAATTTCTAAAGAGATGCCCTATTTCATATTTCTCTCCGCTTTCCTACCACCTCAAGCATATACCTCAACTACAGTACCAAAGACTATATTTGAACATGTGTGTCTCACTACTTTAGACCAGGGCTCTGGGAGTGGTGTAGGAGGTCCTTCTGCATTTGTGTTGAGTTCATTGGTTGAATAAAGAAGCTGCCTTGGCCTTTTGCTAAGCCAGTCCTTAGGTGGGTGGAGTAGACAGAACAAAATTCTGGGAGGAAGAAGGCAGGCAGAGAGCCGCCCGCCATGAAGCTGCCAGGTCAGATATGCTGAATCTTTCCTGGTAAGCTATGGCCTCGTGGTGACATACAGATTATTAGAAATGGGTTGAATCAAGATGTGAGAGTTAGCCAATAAGAGGCAAGAGCTAATGGGTCAGGCAGTGATTTAATTAATATAGATTTCCATGTGATTATTTCGGGCATAAGCTAAACAGGTGGCCGGGACGACAAGCAGCCCGCCAGCCCGGGTGTAAGCCAGTTGGGCGGTGGGACACAGCCCACCGTTCCTCATTACAACATGGGAGGGAAGGGGCAACCCATACCTAGAAGTAAGAAAAGCCACTGCCAGACAGTCAACATCTCTACAGATCCTTACAGATTCTGTTCTCAAGTGAGTAGGGAAAGGTATGGAAGGCTAACACTCTTATTGATGGTTGAAAAAATAAAAAATTGCTGCATGAGCACGTGTGTGTGTCTGAACAATAGTGCAAGATGTCCTCAAACTCAAAGCAAACCTTCTGCCTCAGTCTCTTAAGTGTTTGGATTATAGAAAAGAGTCATTACATTCACCCACAAAACATTTTTTTAAAGTTCTGAACCCTCGAGAGAACAATAAAGACAAGTGGACTAATATTGCAGAGAAGGGAGATGCTCAGGGTGAGTGGACTTACAGCTCGGGAGAGCCTGGTGGTACACCTACAACTTGGCACACTTTGGGGGTCTGCACAGGACAGAGCTGTCAGTGGAGAAAAAGAGAGCACAATGGCCACATGGGGCCGGAAAGACGAACCTAGTTATGAGAAACTTCAAAATACAAGATTTTGGAAAGAAGGCTGCTGCTGAGACAGAAACCAAGAGATATTTTGGTGTCCCTTAAAGCTAGAGGAACAAAACTGGAGGTTTGTCCCCAAACCTTAAACTCTTGGCTGGTGACTCAGCTCAGTCCTCTTTAAGTTCAGTCTTGGTTCCTGTTTGTGATGAGCCCAACAGCGGAAAGGCAGAGACCTCTGAGAAGATAGTACTATATGGAATCATCAACCATCTTTTTATATACTCCCTCAGATACAATAAGACGCTCCTGAACATGTGAAAAAACAAGACCATATAACTGGAACTCCACAGGAAAGACAATACAAGCAGATCCACAGGCAACCTAAATAGCCAAGGTCTTTAAAAAACAAGATTAGTCAGGTAGTGGTGGTGCAAATGCACCTTTAATCTCAGCACTTGGGAGGCAGAGACAGGCTAGACTGGTCTACATCTTGAGTTCCAGCGGCTACTCAGAGAAACCCTGTCTTGGGGAAGAAAAAAGAAAAGATTAACAAAGTCAAGGAACTCTTTTCCTCCCCTTTTTAATTAAAAAAGATAGATAGATAGATAGATAGATAGATAGATAGAGTGAGAGAGAGAGAGAGAGAGAGAGAGAGAGCGCGTGCGTGTGGGTCAAAGGACAACTAGGAAGCGCTCACTCCCTCCTTCTACCTCTCATGGTAAGTACCTTTACCTGCTGCTAAGTCATCTTGTTAAACCTATTTTCCCTGAGGCAGCTGGCTCCCCTGTTTATGTTAAGGTATTACTTATTTTTTGCTGTCTTCTTTTTAATAAGTGATTTGAAGATGCTAAACTGAACTCATTTAATTATACTTAAAAGTTAATTGCACAGTTATTGAATCCCAAGATTGTGCTTTATTTTAGGTAGACTTTTAAACAAACTTTTTGGTGACAGCACACATCTTGACTTCATTTTATTTTATATAAAATGTCCTCGAAATACAAATATTATTCTTTGTTTGTTTTGAGAAAGGGTCTCATTATGTAGATCTGGTTGTCTTGGAACTCACTCTGTAGATCAATCAGACTGGAGTCAAACTTACAGAGATCAACTTGCCTCTGCCTCACAAGTTCTAGGAATAAAATGTGTGCTACTAACTCAACTGAAATAATATTGCTTTTAGTTAAAACAATTTTCTGCTGGGATATCCTTGTAGAACTGCAATCCTAGTACTTGGGATGATGAGCTAGGAAAATTGTGAGTTCAGGTCTAGCCTAGGCCATACAGTGAGCCCTTACAAACATAACTAAAAATTTAATTTAAAATAAATTTGAAAACCTTTCTTTTCTGAGTAAAAGCCCCCCCCCCCATCAAATGGACACACAGAGTTAAGAAATACAGAACCTATCATTAAGAACACATTGGAAGGTTTAGTTGCAAATGGATTTAGCAGAAGACAAGATTAGTGATGTGGAAGATAGATCAATAAAAACTGCCCCAACCCCAAGCCAAGAAAGAAAAAAGAATGGTAAACAGTGTGATAAATGTACCTGGGATATACTGAAAGGTCTCATGTGTGAGTAAGTCCCAGAAGAAAGGACATAAAACAAAGCAAAACTGAAAAGTTCAAAACAAAGAAATCAACCACTGATTTAAGAAACTCAGCAAATTCCAAACTGACCAAGGTGAGAGAAGCATACACAAACCTATCATAGTCATTCTGCTGAGAACCAAAGGCAAATAAACAGAAACTTTTTCTTGTAGTGGGGTGGGAGCAAGAGACAGTCTCCCTGTATAGCTTAGTCTGGCCTCAAACTTGTGATCTTCCTGCTTCTGCCTCTTAGTGCTGGGGTCACAGGTGTGTACCACCATGCCTAGACAACAAGGAAAATCTAAAAAGCAGTAGAAAAAGATTGACAGATGGTTTCTCAACAGCATGACAAAACCTAGAAGTGACTAGGGCAACCTCTTTAACGGGCCAGAAGACAACTACCAACCTTGAATTTTTTAACCATACAAAAACGCTTTCAAACTGAATGTATGGCTTGGGGTTTAGCTCAGTGGGAGAGTGCTGCCTAGCAGGCTCAAGGCCCTGGGTTTCAGACCATAAACTGAGGGAATTCATGGCTGTCAGGATTGAACTAAAGGGAAAAGTAGAGTAGGAAAATTAACCTACACAGAAGCATGGAAGGTAGGTAGAATGAAGACAACAGAGCTGGCCAGCACAATGTTAAATGTACATGCCAGTCATCATCAAGTCTTTTGTAGTTTATGTGGATATGAAACTAAAATGGGGGTGAAATTATGGGTTTTAGCAATCTATAAGAGCCAGGAAGTGGTAGATAATTTGTACCAGATGAACTGTATCAAGATATCAAAAGCATGTTAAAATCTAGAGGATGTGCTCTTTAAAGAATTGTAAACGAATATCCTTACAAGGTCAATAGAAAAGAGATAATACATATTTTTGAGTAATCTAAAAGGTGAAAATGAAAAAAAAAACCAATGAACCACTTAGAAAATGAATAGTAAGATGAGAGACAAGGCCCAAGTAGTGCATGCTAATTCAGAGTTTTTTGTTTTGTTTCTGTTTGTCGAGACAGGGTTTCTGTGTATCTTTGAAGCCTGTCCTGGAACTAGCTCTTGTAGACCAGGCTGGCCTCAAACTCACAGAGATCCACCTGTCTCTGACTCCCGAGTGCTGGGATTAAAGGCCACCATCGCCTGGCAATCCAGTTTCTCACAACAGTTCTACCAACATTTTAGCTAGATGATAATTTGTTGATAGAGGGCTGCCCCGAGCACTGCTGAGTACTTAGCAGTTTTCTTGGCCTTATTATTTTAGATGCCATTAGTGTCCTCACTGCTATGACAACCAAAGATGTCTCCAGCTATTGCCAACTGTACTGTGGAGGCCAAAAATCACTCTTGGATAAAAACCACTGGGAAAGTCCACAAGATCCCAATCAAAACCCCAACGGGACTTTTCTAGAAAGTAATGTCAGACATGGTGGTGCATGCCTTAATCTATGTACTAGGGAGGCTGAAGCAACAGTATTTTGAGTTTGAGGCTAGCTTGGATTATACAGTGAAACTCTGCCTTAAAGCAAGTAAACAAATATACACCAACAAGCAAGAAAGGAACATACTTCTAAAATGGTTACAGGAATGCAAAAGACCTAGACTATCAAAAACAATCCTGAAGACTGAAACTGGAGAACTTACCTTACCTGATTCAAGATAAATGTATCTGGAATGGTGCAATTGCTGCATGATGGCATAAAGAAAGACTATATATATATATATATATATATATATATATATATATAGAGAGAGAGAGAGAGAGAGAGAGAGAGAGAGAACACACACACACACACACACGCATACACACACTTTAGGAAATAAAGTCCAGAATTAGTATCTTATATAGAACATTGCCCAAATTTAGCTATATATTCTTGGCAAAGGTGATAGTGAAATGCAGTGGAAGAATGATCTTTTCTTTGTTTTTATTGTTTTGGGTTTTTTTGTTTGTTTATTTTTCTTTGAGACAGGGCTTCTGTGTAACCCTGGCTGTCCTGAAACTTGTTTTGTAGACCAGGCTGACCTCAAACTCTGAGACCTGCTTGCCTCTGTCTTCCTAACACTAAAGAGTGTTGAGGCACCACCACGCTTGGCTCAACTAAAGATGCTACATCACTTGGCTCTATATATGAAAAAAAGTATAGTCATTTCTACTTATGTATGGGGAATGTGCTGTAAGACCCCAACAGGTTCCTAAGATCAAGATTGCATCAAATTCTATACATATTCCACTTTTTCCTATAAGTATTTACTCTGAGAAGGTTTAATTAGTAAAGTAGGCAAAAACCCCCATCCAGATTAACAAGAACAATAATAAAAACATGAGAGTATAGTCTATAGTAAACAACTAAGTCTATGATTGCTCTCTCATCAAGGCCACATCTGTGATCGTCAACTTGACACTACCTAGTAGTCTCAATGGGGGATGTTTAGATCAAGTTGGCCTGTAGGAGTATCTGTGGGGGTGGTCTTGTTTGCCTTAAGTGACATGGGAAAACCCAGTCTACGAGTGGGTAGCATCATTCCCTGGTTTTGGGCCCTGGACTTGTTAAGAGTGGCGAGTCCTGGCTGAGCATCAAGCTGGATGCCAGTATGATAGCATTAAGATTGGCACAAAACAAAACAGAACAAAATGATTCCCCAAACACCAGACTATAAAAGCAGGATGCATAAAAGAAAAACAAAGCAAAACACCTTGATGTGTTGATCATTACAAGTAAGAAATATTCATCAAAATATACTATTCAAAGCTGCGAGGTTGAAGATGGCTCAGCAGTTAAGGGAACTTATTGCTTTTGCAAAGAACCTGGGTTCAAGTCCTAGTACCTACATGGTGGTTCACAACTACTTATAACTCCAGTTCTAGCAGATCTCATGCCTTCTTCTGACCTCTGTGGACACAGGTATGTGTGTGGTACACATACATACATTCAGTTGAAACACTCATATATATAAAATAAAATAAATAACAATAAAAGCTGGGTGAGGAAGTGTACACCTTTAATTTCAGTACTCAGGAGACAGAGGAAAGAGAATCTCTGTGAGTTTGAGGACAGCCTAGTCTACAAAGCAAGTTTCAGGCCACTTAGGGCTACATAGTGAGACTCTGTCTTAAATAACTACAACTACCATTATCACTGCACATCCACCAGGAAAGAAAAAAAAAAGGAAAATACTAGACGCTGGCAAGGATAGGAAGCAACACAATTACTCAGGAAATCTCTTTGGCAGCTTATTCTGCAGGAGAGCAAGTGTGCTCTATGATCTAGCCATTCCACACCAATGTCCTCAAAAGGCGTGTTCAGGAATATACCACCCTGTCACCCTGGCACGGAAGCTACCCAAATGTCCACCTATGATAAACAGTGTTATCATCTCTCAATGGAGTGCCACCCAGATTAAAGTTTACCACAGCCAAACATCTAAAGAATGGGCTAAGGATAAGAAATATAAAGCCGACTTTTGTAAGGAAGATAGTATAACACATTGCTACTTTGATATGACTATAAAAGGCAATCATATAGCTTTATGGGGAGGCCATGAAATCATGCTGGTGTGACAATATGTCAATTACAGAAAGAATTGTTTGGAGACTCAGAGCTGTAGAGTCCTGGATTCTAGCCCTTTAACCACAGCCCTGATTAGTTAATGTGGGGCGGCTGCTGCTGGTGCTGCTGCACACCAAGGCTCCCAAAGTGACACTGGGACGGATGAGGCAAGCAGAATAAGTGAACAACTAGGAGTTCAGGTAGTAGCTGAATAAATATAAGCAGGAGTGGACAGCCATGATGGCTAGTGGCCATCTAAAGAGTTTCTAGTTTAATGTGCACTTTGTGGTCTTAGAAGCATCACTGAAGAGGTGGCAGAAGAGACTTGCAACTGGAGAGCGTGAATCATGTCCTCCCTCTGCAAGCTTTTCTGCCTCATCTCAGAGATGTGCTGTACCGACGGTGGGAGAATCTGAAGGTGCACTCTGTACAGGATGCTGTTATCTTTTACAGACACTTGTTTTGAGACAGGGGCTTGCTACAAATTTCTGCAAACTGTTCTCAAACTCAGAGATCCACCTGACTCTGCCTCCCAAGTGTTGGGATTAAAGGTGTGCCCACCATGCCCAGCTCCTTTACTGACACAGGAAGGGTAAGAGGGCAGATCTTACCCTTATAAGGCACTTACCATACTATACAAGCAAACATGAAAAAAGAGGGGAAAGTAGGCAAAAGGAGCTCAGAAACTGGACGCCAACAGAGAAGGGCTCTGGAGAGATTCATATCGAGGAAGGAGGACCATACCTAAACTCCTGTCACAGAAAAGGCCAGAGGGAAGCAGAGTTGGAACACGAACAAGAGGCCACAGGGGTGTGTGCCAGGCTTCACATGTGGTGACACGGAAGAGACCACATGCTCAGGCTTTCACGTTTACTGTTTGCTCCCTCCTGGTCTCGCCAGGCCTCTGCTAGATGAGACTTCTGAGTGAGGTCTTCTCATCACCTTATCTGAAACCGCAACTCCTCCTCACTCCTCCTCACCCTGGTCCTCACAGCCTCCTCTCTCTGCCTTTCATTTTCCTTCACAGCCCTCAGCACCACCTGTAAACCAGATTACCTAGCTGCTCACTTAGTTTTGGATCATACCCAGGATCGCCTCCACTCACTGAACTGTAGGTTCTAAGAAGCGTGATCTTTGCCTAGCTTGTTTCTCACTTCTGGCACTGAGTAAGTATTTAGTGCTGCCAATGGCTGTAACCCAAGGTTTGGCTCTCTCGCTGGTGGAACTCTGATGAAGCTGTGTGTGAACTGGATTCTGGAAAAGAGCCATCATAGTCTTCTCTTGGGAGGCGTTATCTCTCCAGGCAGTTGATCTTATTAACCCTGGATGACCTTGCTGTACCTGTTTTTTGAGGCAACCAATTTTAGATTGAGGCTGTGCCTTACACCACTTTTAAACTTTGAGCTCAAACAGGGTTTTTCTGATGTGGGGTTTTAGTCTCAATTCTCCCAGTCCTGGCTATGTAGTTTCCATTAAGATTTAGCCAACTTTAAAGAAAATTAAATTTGATAAATATAGTCTGCAAAACTTCCAATCTCTAATAATTGCTGTTGGAAGGGAAGACTAGGTCTGGATCATAGAGACAGGAGTTCAAACTTAAGAAGTTCCAATACAATTTCTGAAGAGGAAGAAAATTAGTATTGTTTTTGTTTGTTTATTTAAAGATTGTCACCCTCTGGGGGCTGGAGTAAGTCCAAATTGGCCAAGAGCACTTGCTGCTCTTGCAGATGATCTGGGTGTGATTATACAAGGTGGCTCACAACACGTGGGACTTTCATTCCAGGGGATCTGATGCTGTCTTCTGACCTTCACAGGAACCAGGCATGCATATGGTACACAGATGTACACACAGCTAAACACTCACACGAATAAAATCAAGATAATTAAAAACAAACAAACAAAAGCCACCCTATGCTAGGCACTGTTCTAAGCATTTTTGTGTTGGACTTGTAGTGTGGATGTGTACACACTTGTGTGCAAGAACTCATGCATGTGAATGGAGACCAGAGGTCAACATCAGATGTCTTTCCTTAACTGCATTCAATTTTATTTTTTGAAATAGGGCCTCTCACTGTATCTGAAGCTCATCGACTCTGCTAGGCTGGTTGGTCAATAAGTTTGAAGAATCCATCTACCTCTACCCTTTAGTCCTCCCGACCCCCCACTCAAATACAAGCTTCAGAAAGTTCGATTTCTGCCTAGCCTGTTTCTTACTCTTGGCACAAAGAGGCTATTTATGCAGTTAATGGCCATAATCCAAGGTAGGTAGGCAATCTGTTTTGACGGGGGACGGGTGCTAAGTGCTGTGGAGAAAAATAAAATGTTCCCAGTGCTGGGATCACGGGTACATAGGATCATGGGTTTTTACATGGGTGATGGGGATTGGAACCCAAGTCCTTATGCTCTTGTAGCAGGCACCTTACCTACTTAGCCATTTCCCTAGCCCCCACGCTAGGTTTGTTTTCTTGTTTGTTTGAGACAGAGTCTCACTACGTAGTCATCTCTGGCCTAGAACTCACAACATAGACAAGGCTGGTTTCAAACTCACAGAAATCCACTTGCCTCAGCCTCTCGAGCCTTGTGATTAAAGGCGCACACCACTGTACCTGACCATGCTAGATACTTTATGTCCATAAATTCCTCATCCACAAACTGAGGAGCCCAAGCCTCAGAAAGATGAAGTGAAGGCCCATGTAGTGAACAGGTATTAGACAAAGGGTCTGTCTCAAGACTGACTCCAAAGGCTGGTGTATTCTTTGTACTATACCAGGGCTTCCCAGTCTGTTCATCAGAATTAAGGGGCTACAGCTTAAGTTCCCAATGTCCTGGGCTCCACGCCAGAACTACTGAATAGCAATCTATTCCGAGGGTGCCAGAATGCTTAGGAATCTATGGCTGTAAGAGTTCACAAGGTCAGTCGGGAAGTTTTGGTACACGTCTTTAAGAGGCAGGCAGATCTCTGTGAGCTCAAGGCCTACAAGACTACAAGAGCTAGTTCCAGGACAGTCTCCAAATCTACAGAGAACTCCTATCTCAAAAGGAAAGAAAGAAAGGAAAAAAAGCCTGTCTCAAAACGAACAACAAACCAACCAAGGTCAGTCAAGAGTAGGAACTGTAGTCTTTGCAGGCTCTCCTGAAAAGCAGGAGCTCTGCAATGAAAGAGATTCAACACTCCACTGACAGTCATATTCAAAATGTTTGGAGGAATATAGTCTTGGGTTCAAATGACAGATTATGTCTGTCTCCCCACTAAAGGATGTACTCATTTAGAGTTACAGCTTTGCCTATGGTCCCCTTACTCAGTAAATGAGCAAAAGAAGATAGATCTCAAACTCTCAGCACACTGAAGTTCTGTTTCTTTCTGCTTAGCCTTCCTCCTAGCTAGAACTGGTAAATTACAAACCTATAAGGAACAATAACCATTGAAAAGGATACACACAGAGATATAAAAACATTGTAAGTAAATCAAATGGAATTCAAGGAGTTATTCAAACAACCTGTGGGAAGGTTGAAAAAAGAAAACAGAAATAAAAACAGAACCAAAGTCAGGCTTGAGCTCTACCATATCAAAAATTATGTTAAATATAAAGGGCCTAAATATACCAATTACATTTAAGTAGAGACTGCCAGAATGGATTTAAAATCATGATCTAATTACAAGACTGTTTACAAGAAATTCACTTAATGTAACAATCAGGTAGGATGAGAGCCAAAGGACAGAGAAGCTATTACCATGCAAATGTTAATTAAAGAATAGGAGCTGTATCAGATACAGACTTCAGACCAAGGTTACCTGAGAAAGAAAGGAACATCACATAATATAATAAGGAGTAAATCCACTAAGAAATAGAACTTCCAAATTACACACACAAAACAACAGCTGACAAATGTGTGAAAAATTAAATAAAAAAGCTACAAGTAGGAAAATCGATAAGCACAGACGGAGGTATCTCCACTCCTCAGTCAACAACTAATAAATAACTAGGCAGAAAAATCAACAAAGACACTGGAAAAGTCACACCACCACCACCCACAAGAGCTATGCTATGTGTACAAAACTCCACTCCACAACTGCATACCATCCATTCTTTTCAAGAGCCCACAGAACAATGCCAAGATAGGCCATGGGGCTAGCAAGGTTTAGTACTAAAAGCACTTGTTAATCTTGCAGAGGATTGTGATTGAGAACCATCCACAATTCCAGTTTCAAGGGATTTACACTCTCTTCTGACTTCTGTGGGCAGCAGGCACACATGTGATACACATACATACAAGTAGGCAAAACATTCATCCCATAAAAGTTCAATGGGTGCTTGAGACAAACCTTTCGTCTGAACCTGTTTATTGTGTGGGCCTCATTTCATTTTTCTGAGGTTTGGGCTCATTTTGTGGATGAGGAATTTATGGTGTCCAGTGCTGGGAACTGAACTCAGGTCCTCTGCATGAGCAGTACATCCTCTTAGCCTCAGAACCATCTGTCCAGCCTCCAAACTCAACAAATTAAAAAGAACTGAAATCATACAGAGAATATTCTTCAAACATAACAGAATCAAGTTTGAAATCACTAAGAGGGGTACTGGGAAATCCTCACAAAAGGGACACGTAAACAGCACATGGAACACAAAGGACACTTTAAGACAAACAAATGCACCTTTTCTGGGTGGTGATAAATGCTTGTAGGCCAGCATTTAAGAGGCTAAGGCACTTGGGAGTGATGATGTACATTTTTTATCTGTACTGAAGAGGCAGATCTCTGGGAATTCCAGACTAGGCAGGCTACATAGCTGTAGCTCAGTGGTAGAGCACTAACCTAACATGCACAAAGGTCCAACTTCTAGTACTGTGGAGGGGAAAAAAACAAACTAGAAAATGTGTGTGCATGGGGAAGCGGGGGGAGGAAGGAGAGAGAGAGAGGAGAAGAGAGAGAGAACTTAGTTAATAAAAATGAAGAAAACACCTATAACCATGGGAAGTAAATTTTTATTTACTTTTGTGGGGGTCGGAATTGAACTCAGGGTTTCACACATGCTAAGCAAGTACTCTGCCACTGAACTATATACTCCCACCCCAGGGGTAAATTTATAATACTGTTATATATTAGAAAAAAGGAAAGATTTCAAATAACAACAACAAATCTAAACTCTCATTTCCCAAGAACCTAGGGGAAAAAAGGTAAACTAACCTTAAAACAAGCAGAATGAAAAAAATCATAAAGAACCAAAGCAAAAACTAATGAGAAGAAATGAAAATCAACGAAGACTGGTTCTTTGAAAAGATCAACAACAACAACAAAAAACTTCTAGCAAGACCAAAAGGGCAGACAGTGAGAAAAGGAGAGAGAACATCACGTCAGCAATAATGACAAAATCGAACAGCAGGGCAGGTTTTGTAGACATCACAAGAACACCTTAAATAACTTTTTGAATTAATCAGGCAATTCAGACAGTATTTGTCTGATTTGTTACTATGACAAAATCTCAGAAGGCAGAGAACTCCCAGCTGCAGCTCCAGTGAGGTTGTCATCCTTGGTGGGGTGTGACTTTGTAGCGATTCTGCTGCTTTTCAAGATCACCCCTGTGCCTTAACAATTCAGCAATACTGTTTACAGAAAGACCTGGAGCCACACTGCAACCCACACAAGTTTGCTCGCTGTGGGTCCTGTGCTGCCTCTGCTTAGGAACAAATGAATCCAACTATCACTGGGGTATCCTGCGCTCTCTCTCCCTCACTGTGCACCTTCCAGTGTGGACAGACACAGGGCACCTTTGTATGACCTTCATATTGACAGAGAATTGTGCTGAGAGCTACGGAAGATGGGCATGTCTGACGTATCTCTGAAGACAGATGAAGATGAGCACAGAATTGGAATGCATTTCTCTTATCCATGGGTACCCATAAGGTACATTTACCATTATTCCTGTGTCAGCTGGAGTTCTGAACATGGAAATCTCTTATTCAATAGCCAACGGATTCCAGTAATTTTTCCAGGTTCGTTCTGTCTGCCTCTGTCTGTCTGTCTGTCTCTCTTTCTCCTTTCTCTCTTGGGGATCACAGTTTCTGTTCTTGGGGATCACAGTTATTATGATGACTCCTAGACCCCCTGAACTTAAAAAAGTAGAATGGGAGTATTATAAACAATTAGATTCTGTATCTTTTAGTAATTATTTGATGAAATACTGTAATACTGTAGGATAAAGACATCTCATTGGGGCATTCATATTAAATGCTTTTACAGAAGAATTCACAAGCATAAGTATAGTTGAGCCACTATAGAACTTGGGAAGACAGGTCAGTGAGCAATGCAGTCGGAGCACTCAGGGCCCACTGAAGCCTCAACCCTCAGGGATGCCCCTTCACAGAATCATTCATTATCTGTGCAAGGTCCCAGCCCAGCCTTTACTTAAAATGATAGTTTTGGTTTGGGGTAAAGCTCAGGTTAATTAGAATATTCTAGGGGGTATAGTCCTCTTTAATTTCAATTTATTAAAATGTCTTATAGTTTGGGACAGTGGAAGGAAGGCTGGCATAAAAACATTTTAATTAAAAAAAAAACAACAGTGAGGATTGGAAAGATAGTTCAGCAGTTAAGAGCACTTGTTCTTAACAGAGGACATGAGTTCAGTTCCCAGCACCCACATCAGAAAGCTCACAAACATCTCTAACTCCAGCTCCAGAGGATCCAACACTTCTGGCTTCTGCAGATACCTGCACCCATGTGTGTCTATTCCACCTCCCCAAATACACAGAAATAAAAAATAAAATAAATCTTTTTTAAGAAGGTGACAATGTAAAGGTTTAGTCATACAGGCAGTTTTTTGATAGTAACCCAGAAAGCATTTACCACACCATAAATTTGTACTCTTTTCAGACGTGTGCACATAAGAAAGTTGTGAAAACTGTACAAAGACAAAAATTAGCAGAAGCTTTTAAAAAGAAATTGCATCAAGAACAGGGGAAATGGCTCAGTGGGTAAAGCACTTACTGTGTGTGCAAGCATGAGAACCTGAGTTTTAATCTCCAGCACCCATGTAAAGCTGGGTACAGCAGCAACATCTGTATGTAATCTTAGTGCTCCTAGAGCGAGACTGGAGGTACAGACAGGATTCTCACTGTAACTCCCAGGCCAGTGGCAAACAACTAAAAGACCCTGCTACAAACCACAAGAGACTCCCATCTCAAGGTGGAAGACAAAGGTTGTCACCTGAGATTGTCCTCTAACCTCCACATGCATGCTTTGGCACTTGACACCCAAATTCATACTCACGATCATCCATATACATCATACACACACACACACACACAAACACCATACACAAAGATTTAAAATTGCATTTGTGGGGCTGGAGAAATGGCTCAGTGGTTAAGAGCACTGACTGCTCTTCCAGAGGACCCAGGTTCAATTCCCAGCACCCACATGGTAGCTCACAACTGTGAAAATCCAGTTCCAGGGGATCTGACACCTTCATACCAATGCACATAAAATAAAGATAAATAAATCATAAATTAAAAAAAATAAAATAAAATTGCATTTGTAAATGATCTGTACTAGAATAAAGCAAGTGTGCAGTTACAGACAATTAACTATTCATGTTGTTCTATAGACACACATTAGTTTTAATAACACCCCTGACACACACAGATACTGAGAGGCAGACTACGTTGTTCTGGCTTACAGTTGTATAGGTACAAGGCTTACGGGCTGTGCTAGGTGATGATCTGCTTGCTAGCAGAGTCCCCAAAGTGGCACAGGGCATCATGTGACAAGAGACAGGGAGTGCATGAATGCACTAGCCTGGTATTCTCCTTATATAAAGCTACTTCAATCCGGAGAGCTCTATTTTAACATTCTTAATTATTAATAATCTCAGTTGCTTCCCAAAGGCCATATCTTTAAATGCCAAAGTGCGAACTTTCTCAATACTCTACAATGGAGATTAAGTTTCAATACACGAAGCACTAGCAGACCCTCAAACCATATCCACAGCAGAGACAAAATGGTTTAAATCAAATCACTGCAATTACATATTAGAAAGATTGCTGAAGAAGTTTTACAACTTTTGTGGAACACAAGTTTGTCACTAAAATATTCATCAAAAAAGAGGAGAAGACACTGGCAAATTTTAAACATTCAGAGTTGAATGAGCACCAGTTCCACACAATATAGAAAGAGAAGAGGAAAAAACACTTTCCATTTTCTGAAGTCAATAGGACGCTGGCACACAACTAAAGACTAAGGCCACACAGTTAGGCTTTAATCCCAGCACTAGAGAGGCGGAGGCAGGAGGATCTCTGTGGGTCTGAGGCCAGCCTGGTCTACACAGTGAGTTCCAGGACAGACAAGGTTATATAGAGACTCTGCCTCAAAATAAACAAATAAATATTGAAAAAATAAAAAAGACTACAGATGGTAAGACAGTTCAGCAGGTAAAAGCACTTCCATCAAGCCTGACAACAGTTCAATCCATGGGCCCCACATAGTAGAAAGAGCAACCTTACTCTGAAAAGCTGTCTTCTGACCTCAACATGGGCGTACATGCACACACACCCATGTACATACACTTACCCATGAGCACACAAAATAAATAAACACTAACAAAAACATTTTAAGGTGTTTACAGGGGAAGGTTACTGAAAAAAATGACTTTGTGGTTGAGGGGTATCTCCTTCAAAGTGTCCTGATATCCACAGGAGTGCTAGGCATGCATGTGTGAACTCACACACACAAAATTAATTAATATAAATAGCAACAACAAAGACCTAAAGACGAATTTCCTTCATGTTTACAAACACACAAATTCTAAACTAAGTATCAGGACATCCACTTTGCCAGTATGTAAAAAGCTATAGATTACAACAAAGTGAAGTTGAACAAAGTGAAGTTGTTCCAGAAGTTCAAGGCTGGCTCAGGACTTGAAAATTAACCCCTAGAATTAATATTAAAAGACTGAAGAGGCTAAGTTCATAATTCTATTACCTCCATCTTCCAGATCTCTCAACGGTAACATGTCCTAAATCTCAGCCTCTCTCTGCACCTTCTCCCTTAGGACTCCTATATTTTATCTGTAGCCCAGAACTTGCCCTTGAACTCCAGATTGTTAAGTAGAACTGCCTATGTATTTGTATAGGTAGCCCTCTGTACCTGGGAGCCCAAGCGACCAATCAACCAAGCACAGACCAGAAATATTTAGTAAAAAAGCCTGCAGTTTTTGTATTGAACATGTACTCTGTTCCTTAATGTTATTAATTCTTTAAAAAAAAATGTGTCCTTTTTTTGCTATGTTTTGTTTTTCATGCTGTGATTAAAGGTGTATGCTGCCACAGCCTGACCTGTGTAACAGGTTTTTACATTGTCCTATATATAAACTAGAGATGACGTGGTGCCTGTGTGTATGGTGGGGCATATGTCCTGGAATCAATTCCCCAGACACGAGCAGTGACTGGTGACTGTTCCTAGACAGATATTTTCAATCAAACATGTCTACCCTTTCCTTTTTGGTTCCCAACTCTGCTTCTCTCTCTCTTTCTTTTTTTTTTTTTAAATTCAGTAAACAGAAATTCCACCCTTCTAGTTGCTTAGGTCAGTATTCCTGGGGCTACCTCAATCCTTGTCTTCTTTCATATCTAAACCCAGACTATCAGCAAATCCTGTTAACCGTTTTCTCTAAAATATCTCCATAGTCCATCTTTTCCTACTTCCTCCACTGGTACACTCCTGGTCTGAGTCATCCTTTTACCTGGGTTATTACAAGAGCTGACAAACTGGTCTTCCTGTCTTTCTTGTACCATGACTTGTTTCCAAAAAAAATAGCCTTGCTTATGTAAGCCAAGCCTCTATGCAAAGGTAACGAGAGTGCAGTGCAGTAAGAGAAAATGCTCTGCCTTCAATGCTACTATCCATTCAGAGAAATGCTAGATCCTGACTTGTGCCTGACGTGCCCACGTGGCATGGTCCCTCCACACTTTTCTGGCTTCATGTCTAGCTACCCTTCCGATTTCTATCAGTCTGGCTATACTAGCCTTTCCACTCCTCAAAAGTGTAAACAAGGGTTTGAAGTTGGTTTTATCGCTACCTGGAAAGACAGCTTATGGCTAATTCTTTGCACGCTTACCAAATGTTTGCTTTACCCTCTCTAAAGGGCATATACAACAGACTATCGTGTGATCAACTTATATATTTCTCAGACCCTGTAGAAATAGTAGAGTACTCTCTACTCCCCTTGGCTTTCCAGATCATTTTTGACTCATTTTATATTTGCATGCCTGTTTTTCTATCTTCTCTAGCAGAAGGCAAGCTCCCAAGGACATGGATGCTTTGTGTTCCCTAGGAACAGTGCTTCAGACACAGGTGCTCAAAAACTATTTTACTGAATGAAAGAAACTTTGGCTAACATGTGAAGACTCTGATCAGGCAACCTTGACTGAATTCCAGTTTTGCCATTTTCTCACTAAGCCTGAGCAACTTCAGATAGGTTACTTAACCACATTTTATGTGTTCTCATTATGAAATGGTGACGACAGTCCCCACTCAAGAGCAACACTGTCAAGGACTGAGATTTAGAAGGTAGTAGTATGCTGGATACAGACTCCCTACAAGGGTACTTAAAAGCCCTAGCCTTTTTTATTTATTTATTTATTTTAAAGGCAGGGTCTCGCTTTGTAACTCTAGCTGGACTGGGGCTCACTATATAGACTAGGCTGGCCTTGAACTCCCAGAGACCCACCTGCTTCTGCCTCTCAAGTGCTAGATTAAAAGTGTGTGCCACCATACATAGCACAAAAGCTTCAGCTTATGAGTAGGTGTTGACTTTTATGCTAATTCACTCAATCAGCTATGAACTCAGCTTTGTTTCCGGACACTGGGACACGCTAAGATATACTCTCTCTTCACTCAGATCTTAGCTATGTGATCTTGGGACTTCTGTGATCACTATACTTCTGTATCCTCATTCATTAAACCATGAGACTATAATAACCTACTTCATAGCTTTGAAAAGTGTCTAGCACATAGCAAATTCTCACTGTGCTAGTTCTGATCATGAAGTAGTCCAGGTGAAGGGTCAAAGCATGTATACTAAGAACAGAGCAGTTAAGAAAACCGGGCATCAACTATAGGAATGTTTTCTAGGTTGGGATGGGCCCACAACTAAGAAGTTCAACAACGATCAAGAAGTTGTAGGTGTGTGTGCTTGGATGGGTGTATGCACTGAGGCCAGAAGAGAATGCTGGGCGTCCTGCTCAGTCGCTCTCCATCTTCCTCCTTTGAGATTAGGTCTTTCACTGACCTGGAGTTAGGCTGGCAGCTAGAAAACTCCAGCGATCCTCTTGCCTCAACCCCACAGCACTAGAGTCATAGGCCTGGCCCACCAACTTGGGCTTTTTGTTTTGTTTTGTTTTTTTTGAGACAGGGTTTCTCTGTGACGCTTTGGGGCCTGTCCTGGAACTCGTTCTGTAGACCAGACTGGCCTGGAACTCACAGATATCCGCCTGCCTCTGCCTCCTGAGTTCTGGGATTAAAGGAGTGGGCCACCACCCTACCAACTTGGGTTTTTTAGTGAGTGCTGGGATGGAAACTTAGGTGCTCATTCGTTTGAGCCATTTCTCCACACTCCTCAAAAAAAAAAAAAAAGTCAATACAACTGAGGATGTTGAAATGGATTATTAAAAATGCTTCAGGATCCCCAGCGGGGGCAGGCAGTGGACAGGGGGTCCAAGAGCAGGGACGGCGGCAGGTCCCCGAGCGGTGGCTGGTCCAGGGCAGGGAGACACGCTGCGGAGGGCAAGAGACAGGCATGGATAGGCACGCCATGTAGAGTGAGGTTGGATGTTTATGAAGTGGGTTAAGGAGGGGAAGGGAAAAGTGGAGAAGAGGAGAGGGAGGATAGAAGGGGAAAGGGAGAAGTGGGGAGAGGCTGCCTCCTCAAGAGGTAGATGGAAAAGAGGAGAAACTCAGGCTGGAAGCTCAAGATCAGCCTGTCTCAGCAGACAGGGTGGGGTGGGGTAGGGTGGGGTGGAGGGGGAAGTGGGCGTGGCTCGTCTCTTAAAGGGACAGATCATTACAGATGTAATTTCATGATTTAAGCAAGCAACTGAGTCAAGAGTCCAGCAGCACACAAAGTTGTGCTTCCTGAGGTGAGGTTGTTAAAGACTAAACTACGGAACTGGACGTGAAAAGGTGTTCCTGGAAGCTGCGCAGTTCCACCAGGTGAGGAAAGGGATATCCTTTCTGAAGATAGAACAAGAGCCAAGATGTGGATGTCTGCAAAGGGTAGTGTCAGGAAGGAACCTGAGGCGCTGGCGCAGGGGTGGGAGTGGGGGGGGGAGACGGAGGGTTATGTGTAAGTGCAGCAGGCACCGAGGGACAGGGTGGCCTGGCCCAGCCACCTGAGCGACGCGGCCCTTCCCACACCCAGGTCCCACGCTTTCTGCCTCAGTGTCCCCTCAGGATCTGCTTTTGGACGCTCCTAAGCTGCTGAACTCCCTCTCGCTCCCGCCACTCTTACCTCGTCTTCCAGTCTTTCCCTCACTCTCCCGCCTCCTGAACCTAGCCGGAAGTGACGCATAAGTAACGCGCCGCGCCGCGCCAGAAAGGTTCTGCCGGAGCGGGAGAAAGGGTTTCGGTGGGGCTTACTGCGCCGGCGCGCGGGCGCGAGCGGTAAAAGCGCCTTTCGGTGGCCGAGGACCTGGGATTGTCACCTGAGCGAGGCCAAAAGAGACTGCCCGCCTTTCAAGGATCGTCTTCCTCCGGTTCCGAAGCCTCTCGGCGCCCGCCTGTGGCCCTTGCCCTTTGACCCCGTGGCGGCGGGGTGAGAGGTCGGGTGGCCATCTTGTGGCGGCGGCGCGGGCGGCTGTTACTGCGGAGACCTGTCCCCTCCCCCAGCCTGATACCCCTAGCTGTCTGTCAGTCGGCGGCGAGCTCTGCAGCCTGTCAGGGGAGGCCTGGGCCGAGTGCGCTCGCTCTCCCCGTCTCACCGGGCGGCCCAGGCCGCTCCTCGCCGTCGCCACCATGTCCTCCTTCTCAGAGTCGGCGTTGGAAAAGAAGCTTTCGGAGCTGAGCAACTCTCAGCAGAGCGTGCAGACCCTGTCCCTGTGGCTCATCCACCACCGCAAGCACGCAGGACCCATCGTCTCCGTGTGGCACCGCGAGCTCCGCAAAGGTGATCACCCCCACCCCTGGGCTCTTCCATGAGTGTGTGTGCGCTCCAGACTCCTCTAGCTTCTTAGTTAAGCCTTGCTGTGCAGGCTTGGGGCCTTGATTAAGCTTCTGAGATTGAAGACAATGCCATTACCTTTCTGGGAGAGGGAAACTGAGGCCCAGGAAGGTGTAAGATCTTCATCTGCGGTTCCAAAGGCTCAGATGCCCAGACTTGAAGTTGCTAAGTTGCTTTCCTCCTCAGGCTCGCCTCACACTTGGCGACAGTTGTTGTTTTCTTGTTTGTTTGTTGTTTTGTTTTAAATCGTGACTCTACTTGGAGCTGGAAGCGTTATGCACCAGACCCTGTTTTGGGCATTTGGGATGAGATCCAGCGGTCTTCTGGCCAGACACTCCACACTGAGACCTGGTGCAAACACTTTGTAGCTAAGTAATATTAGGCATGTTTCTTCAGATCCCCGTGTGTGTGTGTGTGTGTGTGTGTGTGTGTGTGTGTGTATTATCTGTAACACGGTCAGAGTTAGTTGTGCTTACAAAGCCTTCACTCCATGGCAGTCACTGTCCATAGACTTCAGAACAGCCCTGTCAGTTGGGTAACCTGCGTTTGCCACTGAGTACACACTCTCAGAATCTGACGTTCATTGAGCCCTCCCTGCCTGTTACTTTCCAGGCCCTGTGTTGGACACTCAATAGCAAGTTGTCTCTGGCATCTATCTGGACGTTAATCCTGTCTTTGCCACTTACCCCAACAGCTTAACCTCTACGTCCTTTATGTTCCCTGCTATAGAAAATGGAAATAGTGATAATTTATATTGTCGTGGCTTTATCATGTGCCACTATCTGTATGTAGGTTGCTTTTGTTTTTTTTGCTTTAGGACAGGGCCTCAGTCTTTAGCCTGCAGTGGCCTGGATCTTCCTATGTAGACCAGGCTGGCCTCAGAGATCCTCCTGCTTCTGCCTCCCACATGCTGGGATTAACAGCGTGTGCCACTGTACTCGGTGGTTCTTTTTGTTGTTGTTTTGTTTTTTTAATTCTCAGGGCCTTTTGAAAGTAGGAACTTTGCAGATGGGGAAAACCCAGGGTTCAACGAAGCCGATTGTGGTAAGAAGCCAGGATAATCCAGTAAACATTTTCGCATGCTGTAGGCACAGTACAAGCTTGCAGTAGCAGTGGTGAGTGTGGACTGTCGCTTGCTCAGTGTGCAGCGTGGTCTTTGTGGTCAGGTTGCTACCCTTGATGTGGAGCAGGGGGCATGGCACATACAAGCTAACTCTCACTACCGGGTTCCTCAGCAGAAGGCTGAGGAATTGAAGCGTAGTGGAAAATAACTCCATTTGTCCATTCATGTCTACTCCCTTTGTTGTAGATGAGGAAACTGAAGTGGATAATGATTCCGTTCACGATCTTTGAACTGATGAGGCTGTGCAGACCCCAAATTCCAGGATTTTTTTTTTCCCAGGAGACTTAACTCTAGGCTTCATGCAGAGCCTCCCAGTTTGGATTTGCTATACTGAGATAGGAATGCCTTCTGCCCTCTGGGGGCAGTTAAGTAGAGCCTGGGGTTCCCAGTCTGCTGTACCAGTCCAATATCTACAGCATCTGTGGAGACATGAGAAAACTGCCAGTAACCTCTGCTGGGTTTTGTTTGGTGAAATCTCTTGGTCATCTTTAGAGAAGACTTGCTTTACTGGAGCTCCTCTATCTCTACTCTTATCGTATAGAGTCTGTTGTAGTGGGTAGACTGGCGTTCTTACCCCATTTTAAAGATACAACAAGACGAGTGCCTTGTCTAGGGGTCTATAGCTGGGACATGGGCCCAGGGAGAATTGATATCAAGAGTTGTGCTTTTTCAAGTACCTGGTGCCTCAGTGAACTTAACGAGTGAAGGTGGTGGTCTGAGTGCAGCCCTTTCTTCTACTGAGTACTCTCCGCTCCCATCACACCGTTTACCTTTGCTTCGTTCTTAGCTCTGTCTTTTTCACTAGGTTTCTTTTTATCAGGGCCCTCTCATGTGCTTAGAATTGTGTCTGTTACCTGGTTAAAAATTTAGCTTAGTAGTTTTGTTGTGCCTCTAATAAAGTTTCCCTAGTTGAGTAAAAGATCTAAACAGCACTGATTCAACTCTCTGCAGCCGTCTCAGTACTGTAGTGTTTCCACAAGGTGGTCATGTCCTGCATGTGGCTGTTGGCCATTTAAAATGGTGACAAAGGAGCTACACTTGTGTGTAAATGTGACGGAAGTTCAGTTCCCCAGTTTTATTAGCTCAGTTGACTGGCCATCCATGGCCAATGGCTGCCAAATTGGATTGTGCAGAACTAGAGTTCTTCCCCAAGCCTTGAGGTGTGTATTCATCTCCTACCCAGTTTCTCTTGTGAACTGAAAATGTCCCCATACTAAAGTAGAAGGGTTTGTGCTCCAATGTTGAAACTGACTAGTCCCTGGTGTTCTAGCTCACCCTGAGTTTTTAAAAATGGCCATTTGTGTTTATGGAGAAGTTATCTTCCCCATCTAAGACATTGCCACAGTCTTTGAGTTGTCCTCAAAGTACTAATGAGTGTTACAAAAATTATTCCTCTCACTTAGGAATTGCTTTTTTCATGTTATTTTCTTTCCACTTTCTAGAAATTACTAATTGGTCCTTTTAGATTGTAAGTAGAACTCTCTTTTATGGAATATTTTGGCATTACAATGCTTTTCAATGGTTTGTTTTGCTTTTTATTTTTTTGAAACAGAAAAAGTAATTTTTTCCCCCTCTCTATGTAGCCCTGGCTGGCCTGAAATGTGCTATGTTGACCAGGCTGGCTTTAAACTCCCAGATGCTTGCCCGTGTTTGCGTCCCAAATGCTAGGATTAAAGGTGTGTGTGCCACCACACCTGGTCAAGAGGAATTATTTTTTATGTTTTTTTTTTTTTTTTTTGGTTTTGGTTTTTCAAGACAGGGTTTTTCTGTAGCTTTGGAGCCTGTCCTGGAACTAGTTCTTGTAGACCAGGCTGGTCTTGAACTCACAGAGATCCACCTGTCTCTGCCTCCAAGTGCTGGGATTAAAGCGCCAGGTGCCACCACCACTCAGCCTTATGTTTTGTTTTAATTGTGGCCACAATATAAATAAATAGTTCCTTTTTTCTAGAGTACTTTGTAGCCCTTCTTTACACAACAAAATTTTTTTGATTAGCCAGTCCTTTAAGCTTAACTCAGCAACTAGTTCTACTGGTTTGGTTTGGAATCAGCTTTGGTAGGAAGTGGAAGATCCATTTTGTCATATTATCCCTCAGAGTTGGAGTAGTGGGGTATGTGTACTCTGTGTCTGGCTGTGTCACAGTACTGCTACACACAGGGTACTTGTATTGCTCTTCTAGGGTTCCCAGTGTGATTTAGACTAGAAGGCATTAATCCCCTGAAACTGTAGTTACAGACAGTTTGAGCTGCCAAGTAGGTTCTGGGAACCAAACTCAGGCCCTGTGGAAGAGTAGCAGGTCTGCTGTTTTTTTGAGATAGGGTCTCACTTGGTAGCCCTACATGGCTGGGAATTCACAGAGATCTGCCTTCCTCTGCCTCCCAACTGCTGTGATCAAAGGCATAAGTCATACCCAGCTGTAGGAGTGATTTTTTTTCCCCTCTTAAATAAAAATAATGGTTTGTTTTTGTTTCTTAAAAAAATTATAAAAGTAAAAGCTGATCTGAGTGACCAAAGCATATACACTGAGTTTTGGGTTACATAATTTGATGCTTATCAGAACTGAGAATTTTAATATGTTTAAGTAGAGTGTTATATTCCTCCTTTCTGTTTTCACTATTGATTTGAGTTTAATTGTATGACATTTTAATTGCATCATTTTAAATTTTAAAATTACTTCTTTCATTTTTTTGAGGTTATAATATAATCACATCATTTTCCCCTTCTCTTTCCTCCCTACAAACCTTTCTATATACCTCTTGGTTTTTTTTTTTCAAATTTATAGCCTCTTTTTTGTTTTGTTTTGTTTTGTTTATCAAGAGGGGTTTCTTTGTGCAACAGCTCTGGCTATCCTGGAATTCCCTTTGTAGAAGTCACGGATCTGCCTGCCTGTCTCCTGAGTGCTGGATTTAAAGGCATGTGCCACACCACATAGCCTCTTTTTAAATAAATTGTTATTACATACCTATATGTATATAGATATATATCGCTGAGTATAATATGCTCTGTCTGTGTAATGTTACTCACATGTATGTTTTCAGGGCTGATCAATTGTGTGTTCTTCTCTTCACTAAAGTCTCTCTCTCTCTCTCTCTCTCTCTCAGCATTCCTTGTTGCCTGTAGTTCTTTGTGTAGGATTGAGACCTCAGGGTCTTTCCTCTGTCCGTGTTAGCATGTCTGCTGTTGTCCTTGTTCAGTTCTTAAGTTTAGGTAGTCATGTTGGTGAGACTTTATGAGTGTAGCCTCTGACCCCCCCTCTTCTGATCTGTGAGCCTTAGGTGCCTTTTTTTTTTTTTTTTGGTTTGTTTGTTTGTTTTGTAGATGTATTCATTGAGACTGGCTCTGCAACTGCATTTCGATTGGTTGTGATTTTCTGTAATGGTCTCCTTCTATTGCAAAAAAAATCTTCTTTGATGGAGATGAAGACTACACTTAATAGGCCATGGAGAAGGAGATAATCCCATCTTTGTAACAACAGTAAGACACTGTATTAAGTATTGATACTTTTTGTTTCTTTGAGACAGAGTTTCTCTGTGTATCTTTGTATCTTTGGCTGTCCTGGAACTCACTCTGTAGACCAAGCCGATTTTGAACTCCCAGAGATCCACCTGTCTCTGTGCTGGGATTAAAGATGTGAGCCACCACCACACCCATGTCACTATTTGATACTTTTGTTTTGACCCCCCCCCCTTTTTTTTTTAAACAGTCTCAGTTTGTAGCTCTGACTGACTGCTTTGGAACTTGGTAGCTCTAGGTAGGCCAGGCTGGCCTCAGACACATGGAGATTTTCCTGCCTCTGTCTTCCCAATACTTGGACTAAAGGCGTGCACTATTCAATATGCCTGGCTTTGTTTTGCTTTTGAATAATCATTATGACAAGTATAGGTTTCCCACAGTCTCCTCAATTAATTGTTTAAATCGGGTTGCTACTAGATGGCTGATGTAGATCAGTATCTCCCTGTCTAATTCTGTGAATGTTTTAGGGTATAGTTTAAACTTTAATGTGCAACCAGACATATTAAGACTGTCTTATGAAAACAAACAAAGCAACTATAATGTGCTTTTCAAGCCCCATTTTTTATTTGGCTTTCTCTGTAACTGATTTTAAGATATCAGATCTTCTGCCTGCTGTGCTTTTCAAAAGTGTTCTTGGAGAGCAGTGGAGTGAGGACTTGATACACAGTTGTGAAAAGGTTGGCATAAATACTGCTAGATTTTTCTCTTTAGCTTTGAAGAAAATTTAGTGTTTTGAAACATTTTATTATATTCATATTTATTTCTTTTAAAAGAAAACTGGGACCAAAATTGGTAGTGATAGAACTTTAGGGTTGAGAACTTATTTCTGGTTGGAAGCCAGAAAATTCAGTAATGCGCCCCCAAGCAGCTGTAACTCAGGTGTATTACATGAAACTTTTATGGTTTAATATATGATACCATATAAAGTAATAGAAAATAGTACATTTTGTATGTGTAACAGAGAAAAATTATGTTTTTCATGGGAGCCATCATTTTGCATATTCTGATTTGAGATGTGTGTAAATTTCCAACAATAATTACGGCATTTCTGCATGTTTGTGTTTGAGATAAACATGATATCTAGAGAATCATCCGGACTGGAGAGTCAGTGTTATTGACATCTCAAGGAAAGAGTCTCAGTTGAGAACATCAGTTACAAGATTATCTTTCAAAGCTGAATCCTAACTCAGTGTTTCACTGTAGAACACTTGGTAATGAAGATTGTATTCGAAGTAGATGTCCTCGCAGTACAGTGAATGACACCTTGGTTTTAGCATTAAGATTGACAGCTTGTCTTTAAGAATTTTCCTTGAATTATCTTTGTTTTGCTGTCAATTAATTATTCCGGTTAAAGTAACACAAAAATGAAGCTGTTGTTTTTCACTCTTCTCTCAAAATTGTATTCCCAGATGTACATGTTAGAGACTTCAATGGGTTCCTATATATTATCCCATTCATTGATTTATTTAGACATTTACTTGACTCTAAGAGGTAACACTTACCTTAGTGTTCTTTTTGTGTGCAGGTGGGTATGTTTGTGAAGCCCAGAGGTTGATGTGTCCCCCTTAATCACTATCCACCTTATATAACAGGATAGGATCACACACTTAAACCCAGAGCTCATCAATTAGGCTAACTAGCCGCCAGCCCCAGAGACCCACCTCCACCTGGCATTTTACTTGGGTGTGGGGGATCCAAATTTCAGTCCTTATGTTTGTGTGACAAGTGCCTTACCTGCTGAACTGTAATGTTCTTTAGGAATATTCTAACAATCAATAATTAGAATTCTTTGGTATAAGTTAAATTGTCCTTTCTTCTTTTTTTTTTTTCCAGCCAAATCAAATAGGAAGCTTACTTTTCTGTACTTAGCAAATGATGTCATCCAAAACAGTAAAAGGAAAGGACCTGAGTTCACGAGAGAGTTTGAATCTGTCCTTGTGGATGCTTTTTCTCACGTTGCCAGGTATGTTTTCTATTTGGGGCTTTTAAATTTTGCACCTTTTTGTTTTGTTGTTTTTGTGATATCCTCTGTAAATTGACAACTTTGTACTTTACAGATTGTTGTGAAGGGCAAATTATGGTTTTATGTTTGTCTGGGTCCTTAACTATCATCTCAGACTGTAAACATTTTGAAACCCTAAAGAGATTGATTCTGGTACCAAAAACAGATATTTCCCCCCTGAATTCACCTACTGGATTTCTTCCTTGAGTATGTTTTCCATGGCTGAGTTGTCTCATTAGCATATGATCAAAACCAGAGCTAGTAGTATGAAGGAGCCTTTTAGTAATGTCTCCTCAATAGCAGAAATTGGTTACTGAGACTTCTTTATTACCTTCTCAATTTCTAGTTTCCTAAAAATAGTTGTCATTACTGTCACTACTAAAATAATCATTATAAGTGTGGAAAAGTGGATGCTTGAGCCGGGGTGTAGTAAGTCTGCTACTTGAATTGTAGATAGAGCGTGCTGAACTGTGGCGGAGTCAGGAGCTGGGTAGAAAGCTCGCTCGCACTGGTTCAGACTTTACATCACTTGTGCTCATTTTCACATCTTGTTGTGGGTGTGAGTTAGGTTCCCAGGGGGAAATTGTGGTTTTTGTTTATTTGGTAGACTGTTGTGTTTGTAAGTATGCACAAAGAATACACAGATCTTTATGAAAACAAACCAAGAAGAGTGAAAATGAGACTAGTGAGTTAAACAAAAAATGTTCTGGGGTCCAAGAAAGTACGAGTGAAAAGTCTTAAACGTGAGTTTGTCTGTATTCCTTGAAGGATTTGAAATGTTCAAAGGAATACAATTAGGAATTCAATGTTTTAAAAACACATCTAGCTAAAGCTGGAAAGTTTCTTACTTATACCTGTGGTGCTGGCTTCTGATGAACAAGGACATGGAAGTAGCAGGATGTATATATTAACTTGAAGAAAATTACTGAATCTTCATACTGCTGATAAGCTTAAAGTAGACCACTGGAGCACCTATCTGGAATTGGAGGCAGGGATGTATTGTTTTGATAAGATTTAGTTCGTGCCTTAGATACTGCTCTGTCTCAAACACCATGTCAGTGGCCTTGGGTGTAAGTTAAGTTTTTTAGCCCAAGTTTCTTACCTAGTTAAAAGGCATGGAAACCTCTTATCTCTTAGTTATTGTGACTCTTAGTAGGAGAAGAGGTTCTCTGAGACAGGGTTTACATTGTACTCAGTCGTTTTCATGCACTACACCCCCAGTAGGGAAGGACTCTTTTCCCAGCTCTCGGGCTGCACACCTTATACTGCCAAGTGCACAGCCTCCAGTTTAGGAAATGCATTTACGTAACCTTTCACAGGGCTTTGCAAGACCTAGCAGCACTGGCGTCTGTCCTGGTGCTGAGCAGGAATTTAGTGAATATTTGTTGATTGAATTAGGATAATAGTGACTAATTGGGGAAAGATCTGGTTTACTACAGGTAGTAAACTAACATTTTTACTTAAGAATGATCATTTTACTGCCTTAAGTTAGAAAAGGACAAGTAGAAAGGACTAAAAGGTGGGTACCAAGATTCAGAGGGTCTGTTTAGTGTGTGGACACATCTTAAACTGTACAGAAGCCAGGTATGGCAGCACACTCCTGTAATTTCAGCCTTCAGAGGCCAACCTGGGCTATGTAGTGAGATCTTGTCACAAAGAAATGGAAACAGGAGGCATTGGGAGAACAACTGTGGACATTTTACCTGTCTTTCCCAGCTCCTGTCTTTATTCCAGTCTGTTGAAGGTCCAGTTTGTACCATGTTTCTGGGCTTCTCTCCTTCACTCCACCATTAGAATAGAAAGTACAATAGCTACTTTAATGCTAATGGGCATTATCAACCAAAAGTAATTTAGTATATGCTCATGGTGTACTTCTGCTGTGGCCATTTGGTGATCAAAGGTGACTGACCCATTAATCCTCAAATTGATTAGCAATATTTTTATGATGCTTTTATCCTTAAGCAAAAAAAAAAATCTTTGAATTCAGAGACAGCACGATGTTCATAGGGTAGATTTGATTTGAGTAACAGTTTAACTAACCAGATTGTGAACATGTTATGGTTACAAGTACCCTGTTTTCTATAAAGTTTACACATTTACTATTTAACATGTATGAGTATTGTTTATATGTTTCATGCTGATCCAGAGCTTGGGGACTATCAGGGAAGAAGGCAGACAAGGATAGTGACGTGAACAAGACACTTTGAAATGAGATGGACACAGTCAAATAGAATAGTACTCTAGGGTGGGATCTCCTTTAGGCCAATTGTGGGTAAGGAAGTGACATTTGAGAACCTAAGGTAGAAATAATCATGGCATCTTAAGAGGAACAGTGAAGCCAATGTAGTTGGATATGGTGAGCAAAGTCAGATGTAGCCACAGATGAGATCAGGAAGAGGTAGAAAAGAACCGGTGACATATTCCCTGAGAGTCTGTTCTGTAGGATGTCAGTCAAGAATTGCAAGCCAGGGAATGAGACAATTCTCATAGACGTTGTAAAATAGCCTTTTTAAAAGCTCATGTTCATGCATATATGTGTGTAACAACTAAAAAGAGGCCATGAATTTGAAAGGGAGTTGGAGTGGGTATATGAGAGACTTTTGAGAGAGGGAAGGAAAATGATGTAATTCTATTACATCTATTAATTAATGAAAATTCTATTATAATTTCCAAAAATAAAAAAAATTTAAAAAGGGGAGAGAGATATTAAAGCCCAGGTAAAATTAAAGAGAAAAAGAAACTTAAGCATATATCTAGAATTTCCCTGTCAATCCATTTGTTAATAGTGCTGCCACTGATAGTTCATGGAAAGTTTAACAATTTGTAAAATAATGAGTAAGAACTTTTGGCAAAAGTTGCACTTAAACAATGGGGGGGGTCAGTACTTTAGTAGATGTTTCTCTTTTTATTCAATCAATGTATAATAAAGCAATATGTATACACTTTCTCATTACAGTATAGAGAAATTTTTTGAAATTTTTAAAGGCTTGTATTATGTTGAATAGACGACTCAGAGGGTAAAAGCCAAACTAGCTGAATTGGCTCTGGGTACAGTTGATTCTGTCTCAGCATGTAAGGTGGAAAATAATTGAGGAAAGCACCTAATGTCAACCTTGAGCCTCTATGTGCATATACACACACATGTGAACACATATACACACGTGTACTCAAATTACTTGCACACACATAAAAGATTTGTGTGGAGAATGGGTTGTGAAGGGCAAGAAAGCCTGAGTTTGAAAGGTTTTGCTGTGGTGTTGGCTAAAGTGAGATCAGTTAAGGTATTTGCAGTGAAAAGGCAGTCTCCGTTTACTGAATGCTTATTCTGTAGATGGAGTCCTTCCCTGTAAAATTCACACTAGTGTGTTGGAATTAAGTAGGAGCTGGTAGTGAGGGGAGAGTTTCAAAATTTTTATTATTTTATATATATGGGCATTTTGTCTGCATCTATGCCTGTGTACCCCAAGTGTGCCTACTACACACAGAGACCACACAGGCATCAGATCCCCTGGAACTGGAGTTACAGGAAGTTGTAAGCCGCCATATTGGTGCTGGGACTAGAACATGGGTCCTCTGGAAGAGCAACAAGGACTGTTAACTGCTGAACTATTTTTCCAGCCTCCTTCCCCGTTTCTTTAAAAAAATTTTAAAAATTACATGTGTATGTATATATATATATATGCTCATGTGTCTGCATGTGCTACAGCAATCATGTGGAGATGAGAGGACAATTTTCAGAAGTCAATTCACTCCTTCTACCATGTGGGTCCCAGGGATTTAACTTGAGTTGTCAGGCTTGATGGTCTATACCTTCTGATCCTAGACTTAATTTCTTGAGAGGTAAATCAGTAGTTAATGCCAAATACATGATACTCCTTTGTGGTTTGTGGGTCTCTGTACTTCTCCAAGGAGGGTAACGTCCTAGGAGGACTCATGACTGATTTACTACAGCCAGAGCTACAGACAGCCAGCAGAGTGGAAAGGTGAATGGGTGATAGTGACAGCCGGTATGTAGTTCATTCTGATGGGAAGAGACTCAGCTAAGATTTATGGAAGTCACCTCTGCCATTATTCCTGGAAGTAAGCAGTCATTCATGTAGAACCATGTTGTTTACACAGTTGAGACACAAACCACCAAGTTCATTAGGAAGTAGACATTGTCCTGAAACATAGATAAGCATAAGGGATTAAGAATCTCTCTAGGCTCAGGGTCCCCAAGGTTTCAGTTTCTGCTGCCAGCTCCACTTCTTTTGGAATGTAGGAGGCAGAACATCACAGCAGGGAGTGTGTACGGGAGCCCTCATGATGGCCAGGAAAGAGGAGCAGGGATTGGAGGGGCCCCTCTGAAGCCTATCTCCTAATGGTCCATTCAGCTGTAACTCATTGATGATGTAAGCACCTTCCTGGTTTTCCTTTATCCACAGCACCCCAAGGCCGGGATCAGAGTTTTCAGTATTGGATACTTTTTGTGGGGTCACTTTATACACAAATGATTAGCGGGCATCAGTTGGCAGCAGGTCTTTCTAGAACACAGCATTTATATTAAATCTTTATTTTTTGAGACAGGGTTTCTCTGTTTAGCCCTGGCTCTCCTGGAACTCACTCTGTAGACCAGGCTGGTCTTGAACTCAGAGATCCTCCTGCCTCTGCCCCCTGAGTGCTTAATTCTTTTTCTTCAGGTTTATTTTTAGTTTGTGTCTTTGTGTGTCTGTCGGGGTGCATGTGCACATGAATTCAGGTGCTTATGGTGGTCAAAAGCAGCAGATTCTCCCTGGAGCTAGAGTTGGGGGTTGTTATGATTCAGTGTTCTTAATCCACTTTTCCAGCCCCATTGATTCTTTTCTGAACAATTATGAGGGAATTTTCTGTTACAACTTTGTATAAGGTACTGTGGGAAGAGCTAACATTTTAGAAGAAAAGATTCCATTTCTGCTGTGTCCGTCACAGACTTGTTACATAGGGACCAGACTAATGTACAAATTACAAACAAATATACACATAAGCACACACATGAAAAATATATCTGTATTCAAAGAACTACCCTTGAAGCACAGGAAGGACGGTTCCCTGAGGCTAACTTGGCAGAACTTAGGCAGAGCTTGGCCGTGCAGTGTGTGTGCTGTGCCACACTGTGAGTTGGCTGGTTTTGGACTTCTATATTAGAAAAGTGAGCATAGGTTGAATTCATAATTGGAATTAAAATATATTTTAAACATTCAATACATATACTCAGTGTGTGGATAATTATTTCTTTGTTTTCCATAGTTTAATAGCAAATTATTTTTAAAATTGCTTTTTTGCATAGATATTTCTCATATACACATTATTTATTTGTTTAGTTTGGAATCAGGTCTTTATGTAGCCTAGAGTGGCCTCAAAGTATTTGTATAACCAGGGATGACTTTGAACTGCTCCTCCTTCCTTCACCCCTTGAGTTCTGGGGTTACAGGCAAGCATCACCATGCCCAGTTTATACAGAGTTGGGAATTGAATTTGGCTTGGTACGTTTTAGACAAGCAACTCCAAATTTCCAAATGAGCACTCTAAATTCTCAATTTAGAATGAAATCTGTGTAACCTGAAAAGGTAGTGTTCCTGCTTTTTTTTTTTTTTTTTTGCCAAACTGTGTTCTTACTCTAGCTGTATCTGATTCTGGGTGCCGAAGTGACTTCTGCTTCACTGGAGCGACTTATTTCAAAACCGATTAGTTTTGTTAATTTGTGACTTGAATGGCTTTACAGGAAAGTTGAAAGTCAAGTGTTTTATATAGAATTCAAAAAAGGTTTTAAAATTCCTAAAAAGATTGATTCAGCCAATGTGGTGCTCGTGGGGAGAAAAACAAGCCCCTCTGTCCAGAAATTGCATTTATATGCAACAAGTAAACAACTACTCTGTGCAACATGTGAGAGACAGTGAAGGTGGGGCAAGAAGTGTGAGTCCTTGTGGGGACGAGGGAAGTGCTACTGAAGAGGAGGGTGGGACAGAGAGCTCCTGGCTCAAAGCCTGAGGACCTGAGTAGGTAGGAGAGGTTGAAAAAGCCTTGAGGACTTTGTAAGTATTCTGTCCGATAAGAAGTGCCTTCCCACAGCAGCTAGAATTACATTATTAAAATTTGAGTGGCTGGGGCTGGAGAGATGGCTTAGTGGTTAAGAGCACTGTCTGCTCTTCCAGAGGCCCCGGGTTCGATTCCCAGCACCCACATGGCAGTTCACAACTATCTGTACTCCGCTTCCAAGGTATCCAGTGCCCTCATAAAGACAGATCTGCAGACAAAGCACCAATGTACACAAAATAAAAAGAAAGAAATTATTAAAAAACAAAAACAAGTTTGAGTAGCTGTAGGAGGGTAAGACTGGAAGCTGGAAGAGCAGTAATGAGGCTGTCGGAGAAGGCCTGTTGGGAATGGCTGCTGCTTGGGCCAGGTTGTTGGCAGAGGAAGGGTGAGAGTACCTCATTTCTGCAAATACTTTGAAGATAGAGTAAGCGTGTCTTCAGCATCAACACCAGAGAGCCTGCTTATAGCTGAGCTCTTGAAGGTGTAGCAGAAGCATTTTCCTGTTTTCCTAGTGCTTACCTCTGACTGAAAAATTATAAAAAATTAGTTGATGTGTTTCCAGACTTTGATCTCAGTTTAGCTGAGTTGTTAGTAGTAATTTGTAAGTAGGACATCTGGCCAGATGAGGCTGAGAATTAGCATAGCATTGCAGAGGTGCTATCATTGCTGAGGGTGGGTAGAAGTCCCATCGCAGTTGAATTTGCCATTCTTGATATTCCTAGTGAAGATATTTGACTTTGCCCCTAAGATGGGGAGGTCTTTTCCCCTCCCCCTTTTGACATAGTCCCATATATCTGAGTCTGGCCTCAGATTCACTGTGTAGTTGTCAATGGATGACCTTGAACTTCTGATTCTCTTGTCTTCACCTCCCCAGTGCTGGGATCACAGACATTACTAACCATACTTTGCTTTTGCTGTGTTGGGGATTGAACCCAGAGCTAGACAAACTCCTCAACTGAGCTATATCTCCAGCTCAAGGTCTCCCTTTTTTAATAGTTACGTTTTAATTTAATTTATTTGGAGAGACATGACTCACTCATGGGAGACAGGAAAACTTGCCTGAATTGGTTCTTTTTTTACTATGTGGTCCTGGGTATGGAAATCAGGTTGTCAGACTTAGAAACAAGCATATTTACTTGCTGAGCCATCTTGTGAGTCTTCTTAAGGTGCTCAGTGTTAAGATGTTGGCTTTTATGCATTTTCACTAAACAGACTGCCCAGGAACCCATAGGTGGCAGGCAGGAGGCCTGGGTCTCTTCAGAAAGTCTCCTGCTTGTTTGCTGCCATCTCACACGTTGAGTAGGTAAGAGGTTAACACTGCCAGCTGTATTCTGTTTTAAGAGCAACTTACCAGGAAAAAATTACCTAACTTTTTCCTTTCAGATATAAATTAAAAATTATTTCCAGTGTGTTCTAGGATTAACCATTAGATATAGATGTGTGAACACGGGACTCAGGCTCAGCCCCGTGTTAAAGTCATTATGCAGTAGTTAATGTTGAGATATTTTTAGCACATATATGTATGCATGTAGAGGTGTTGGTGCGTTAATGTAGTGAATTTAAACATTTGTGCCTTTAAGATTTTAAAGGTTTGACTAATTTTGATTTCTAGTATATGCCTAGGACTTAATTTAAATTGACGCCTTCTGAAAAGGCAAGTTGTCACAATTGCTATGGTCAATTTTGTTTTCTGTCTGTTAAAACCAGTCATATAGGATTTTTTTCCTATTCCCCCACATTTCTAAGGGAAAAAAGATTCCTTGGGTTATGGGATGCCTCTTCCCCACTCACCATGGGAGGAATGCAGTTTCTGTTAAGATTTGGGACTCCAAATAGTACAGGGTGTACCGCATTTTTGTTTTAAGTATATAAATCATTTTGGCAGTTGTTGTTGTTGTTTTTTTTAAAATAGATCTGTCCTAATTAAAAACAAAAACTTAAGCTTATATATATATATCTTTTCATCTTTTCTGGGCAGAGAGGCAGATGAAGGCTGTAAAAAACCTTTAGAAAGATTGCTGAACATCTGGCAAGAACGAAGTGTGTATGGCGGCGAGTTCATACAGCAGCTGAAGCTGTCTATGGAGGACTCCAAGAGCCCTCCCCCCAAAGGTAGAAACATCACCACATGTTTACAGCTCTTGGTCTTTGCTACTCCCAGTCCCACATGAAAAGCTGCAGTGGGGGCTGTTGTGGCTGCTGTGGTCCACCAGCCGCTTCTGACTCTTCAGAGCGAGATGATGCTGAGTGATGGTGAGAATTTAGACGGAGCTCGCAATGGGCAGGCCTGGGTCTTGTGCTCATGCGGCCATGTTCTCACTCCCTCACTTCCTGTGTGGGTTGGCCCTTCTTGCTCCTTCAGGGACTGTCCTCGCACGGGGAAAGGAACAACCAAGTTCTTTAGAATTGTGGTTGACTAACAAATACCTCGTCCTGGCCATGACATTGTCCAAAGCAGGGCCTTGCATCATTCCCTTGCCCTTTTAGAACTTGACTTTATTAATAATAAATCTGGTTTTCTATCCTTTTATGATCGCCAACTTATTGTCTATATTGATTTTGATCTTTACTGAACCCAGGGTATCCTTGGGAAGTATGTATGTGAATTTTAAAGTTCTTAAGAGTCTATGTTATTTCTTTCTCTAAAGAATAAATTGAAATGTTTGGTTTTTCAGTCTCTGGTTAGTTGTATGTTACTTCTAGTTGGCATCACGAGCTCCTAAGCTGTCACTCTGATCTGACTCCACTTATACTTACTGCTAACAATCAAGTCAGTACTCACCATATTAAGGAGGCTTTCTGATGTGTCTAGTCCACTTGGAGATTCTTTAGTCCGTGCCCTCATGATGCTCCTGGTTCTTGGGCAAGCTGAGTTTCCGAGTGTCCCTCTGGATGCTTTGTTGGCTGCGTTTCTGCATCTGCTGCAGTTCTTCACAACACATCTTTGCACCCCTTTCACTTGTGGCAGTGTATTCCCCAAGAATGCCACCCTGGCTCTCGTGTAGCCGTCCCTCCTTGTTCTCTGGTGCTGTGCACACACCTCTGCTGTTGGACCTCTCGGGTTTAGCATGAGTGACAATAACATGTCTTCAACCCGTCACTGTGCTCTTTACAGCCTCTTCCAGCTCTAAAATTACCATGTACTTTACAGTAAGCTGAAGGAGACTTTCTAAGAAAGTGCTTTCAGGCTTTGTGCTGTTATTATTTTACTTAGAAAACTGTTGTTTTACTTGCTTCTGAAAAGCTAGCTGTTTTCTGCCTTGGATTCCAGTAGTGGCAGCATTGTGGCAGTGTTGGGAAAACTCCTTCGAAGTTTGGCTTTTTTTACAGGCTAGCAGTGACACGTGCTAGTGTCAGTTGTCTTAAGATTGTTTCCTTCCCCTTCATCCTGTAAAGACAGACACTCAATAGACTCCCTGGGTGTGTAAGTCATGGCAGCTCACTCCTGTGTTCTCCGGAGCTGGATGATCAGAGTCATTTATTACCATCCTTTCGAACCCCTTGACTTCCCCAGAGGCTCATTTCCAAATTTGAATAGTTGTTCTTATTGCAATATTGATTCATGAGTAATTCATTATATTTGGGCAACTCATAGAGTTTGCCTTTACTTTCTTTTGGAACTTTTAAAAAGTTTTTTGTTTGTTTTTAATTACTAAATTTTTAATTATGTATGTATGAATTGGAGTTAGAAATAGCTGTAAACTGTCATGTAGATAAAGGGAACAGAACTTGGGTCCTCCGAAAGAACAGTCAGTGCTCTTAACCATTGAGCCAACTCTTCAGTGCCACAGCAGTGTAAATTTTATATTCGTATTTTATTTAAAAAATTTTATTTTGATCTTATATTCATATTCTGGTGGCCACTCCTTTCACATGACACTTTTATGCTGTAGTGGCTGAGTGTGTGGGGGTCATACCACATACCACATATTAAGCAGCTACTGTGTACTGAGTACTATTGGATATTTCAGATGTAAACCATATGCTAGTGGGTTTTCCACTTAACAATATATCCATCTTTGCTTTGCAAGACTACAAAATGATCATGTAAATCGAAACTGTGCAAAAAGAATTTAATGATCCATGTAGAAAATTGCAGTTCTCTGCCCCACCCCTTTTTTTAATCAGTTAAAACACTGACTACAAATGTATAGCGAAAAGAAAAAGACAGTAGAACTACCGGTGTTTTATTTAGGCACAGTGGCACATTCCTGCAGTTCCAGGACTCAGGAGACAGAGGCAGGAGGATTGCTAGTTTAATACCAGCCTGGGCTACATAGGAGTTTGAAAACAGTTTGAGCTGCATAACAAGACTCTGTCTCAGCTAGGCAGTGGTGGTGCAAACCTTTAATCCCAGCACCCGGGAGGCAGAGGCAGGTAGATATCTGTGAATTCGAGGCCAGTCTTTTCTTCAAGAGTGAATTCCAGGACAGACTCCAAAGCTACACAGAGAAACACTGCCTTGAAAAACAAAACAAAACAAAACAAAACAAAACCCTGTCTCAATAGACCATTGTCCATGAGGAAACTTAACAACAGAGGGCCTGCCTACAAGGGCAAGACCCTAAATTTCATTCTTAGAGCTAGAGTAAAACAGAAAGTGGAAATATTGAAACAAAGTAACTTTCATTGCAACAAATGTATCAAAAACAGTTTGAATAGTCTCTCTTTCAGTGTTTTAAAACTAGGAAATTTTCTTTTTAATTTTAATATTTTTTTGAAGGCTGGGTATTAGACAAGGGACTTCATGTGTGTCAGGTAAGTGTCCTGTCAGTGAGTTAACATCCTCTGGCCTTTTTACTCTACTCTTTTTTTTAAGGGAAGGGAGATTTATTTTGTTTATAGTTTCAAAGTATTTGCTCCGTAGTAGCTTTGTTATTTAATTTGACAGAGGATCACTAAAGCAACAATATGTGGAGGAGGAAGCTTTCTTTTTTTTTCTTTAATTTTATTTATTTTTATTGAGCTCTAGTTTTTTTTTTTTCTTCTCCTCTCCCTGCCTCTCCCTTCCCCTTTTTATTTTATTGCTGAATAGTCCTGGCTGGCCTTGAGCTCTCCATACCTGTCTCTGCCTCTGCTCAGCTGAGGCTGCAGGTATTTATCACTAGTCACATCCTGAATGTTGCTTTAGTGTGAAGTGTTCTTGTGGGGTCACTTCTTCCACCATCATCCTTTCTTCATTTTTGCTGTTAAGTTGGCATCACCAGGCCCCTCTGTGCAGCGTTAGTCTCACCGCATTACCAGGCCCCTCTGTGCAGCATTAGCCTCGCCACATCACCAAGCTCCTCTGTGCAGCGTTTGCTTCACCGCCTCACTAGGTTCCTCTGTGCAGTGGTAGCCTTACAGCTTCACAAGGCCCTTCTGTGCAGCATCGCCCTTAGTCAAGTACTTACTTCTCAGCTCCTCTTAGTGCTATTCAGATTCAGTTCCACCATGGCTTTAGTTGCAGCTTCTTTGTTGTGCTTTCATTTTTATGGTCAATTCTCTACTTAGGATTTTTATGAAATGTGATATGTATCTGTCAAATGGGATGACACAATATTCCACTATATATATATAGTTCTTGTGGGCTGAGGATCCAGTGCACAGTGACTATCACTGATAGACATTGTGAAAAGGAAGTGATTGGTTATTGATTGTGATTTGGGGACTGAACTATTAGAAAAATCACTTCATCCCAGTATTTAGTTTATAACACCTGGCCGTGAGACCTGAAGTGTGCTGCTGGGAACTAGTGTCATTTCACTAAACTGTGAGAGCTGTTCTTCATAGTAGCATTGTGTGAAACAGGGACAGCCTCTATCATAAATGTGGTCAGCTATTTTCTCCCTTCCATCCATAAAACAAAACTATAAGAAAAAAATACAATTCATATTGACTGGCCTTTCTGTCTAACATAACTAATAAATGTGTAAGATAGAAAATAGGAGCTACATCCTTGGTTACAGAAGAGACTTAAGTGAGTGTGTGTGCACCTTCCTGGTGAGTTACATACAAATTCTGAGGTGGGTGCCTGGTACCTGCCCCCCTTTTTGACAGATAAAGGTACTGTGCTTAGTTCTTTGTGTATAGTGGAAAGACAACGGGTGTTGTGCCAGGGAGTTGTTTAACCTCCCTGGGTCTTTTTCTGTTTGCAATAGAATGTTCTGTCAGAGTTGTTGGAAAGATGAAAGGAAAGAAAACCATTGCAATGCTCCGCACATATTTGGTGTCCAATATTTCTTTTAAACGCAGATTTATCATTTAGATTTATTTCCCCAGTTGTTTGTGCTTGTTTTGTGTTGCCCTGTGTGATGCAATAAGAATGATTTTAGAATTAACACATCTATCATAATCATGTAAAAGCACAGGGGACAGATAATAAAGAATGTAACTTCCCAGCCTCAAAAGTAGTTAATTCTAGAATGAAAACTTAAGTAATTTCTTCCAGTAGTATCAATCATGTTTCTCAGTAATAGTTATTTTTTATTTTACAGTAAAATTAGGTTTATTCTGGTCTTAAGGAAAGAGTTGAAAGGGTATTTGTACTTGAAATCCTTGATAGTTTTATTGGTGAATTTGTCCCTCTTATTTTTTGAAAAGCATAAAACTGTTTCATGTGCAGTGTGTTCTCTGTCTCCCCCCACCCCCCATACAAGTCGGTTTATTTCGGTAAGAAGCCTCGTGCTTCTTACCATTTTACTGTTTACTTCTTTTGAAGGAAGGAAAGTTCTAACTATGGTAGCTTGGAGCATGCCCGTTTTCGCCGCTTCCAGTAGTAGTTTCTTGGATTCAAAAAATTGATCTGAGATGACAGACTGGAAACTTTTTTGTCTCTTCAATAACATAAGGAATTGCATCAATTTAAAAGAACTAGCAAGAAAGTCAGTGTGAAGCCACCTCTAAAACTGAATACCCCACCCTCTTCCCCCAGTTTTACCTGTGGTCATTTAACAGGGCACTGGATGCTTATGCAGGTCACGCAGCTCACATCTGTCATGTATTTTCTTAGCAACAGAAGAGAAGAAGTCTCTGAAACG
Source organism: Myodes glareolus (assembly GCF_982192425.1). NCBI lineage: Eukaryota > Metazoa > Chordata > Mammalia > Rodentia > Cricetidae > Myodes > Myodes glareolus. The sequence goes on along the minus strand of NC_142035.1, from coordinate 21,119,613 downwards.
AACTTTTCAGCAGATACAAGAGGAGGAGGATGATGACTACCCCGGAAGTTACTCTCCCCAAGATCCTTCTGCAGGCCCCCTGTTGGTATGTGACTGCACAGTGACTCCAGGTGACCTCTAATTGAAGATCATGACCACGAGGTGGCGCTTGTTATCAGTAGTGTGGCTTGTCAAAGGGCAGCAGCTACAATAGCCCACTCAGACACAGCTCACCAGACATCTGACTTTATAATGAGTTTATGTTTTATAAAGTGTTTGGAATTGGTTTTGTCTTCTAAAAGTGAAAAATATTCTTTAAAAGCATATTTATATGGTATGATAAAGATGTTTTTGAAGCACTTTGCTGTGCTTGTTACTAATAGCATTCTTGTTTATAAGCAAACAACTTATTACTATCTAAGGACAGTTTTGTAACTGCCAATAATAAATTTACTTCACTATAGCCTCTGTTATAAGTATTGCAACAGGGAGTTAGTATTTAAGGATGCATTTGCCTTAGATAACCCCTTGTGAAATAAGTTTAGTCTGGTTCATCTGTTTATCATCAAAGACAATAAGCCACCAAGAACGCTTAAATAGTATTTAAGTAATTTGCCACGTATCTTAATTTGAATTCAGGTCTGTCATAATTCAGAGTTCGTGTCCCTTTTTTTGTTTTTGTTTTTAATGTTTTGAGATAAGAGTCTTACTGTGTAATGCTAGCTGACCTTAAGCTTGATGTTTTCCTGTTATAGCAGATTACACCTGTAAAACTAGCTCTGGGGAGTCCAAGGCACGAGAACCATTAGTTTGAGGCCATCCTGGCTATATAGTGGGGCCCTTTAAAAAAAAAAAATCAGTGTCCCTACCTCAGCTTCCCTGGTCCTGGAATGACAAGTGCATGCCACCATACTTGGCTGTCCATGTCCTTTTTTGTTGAATGTGACTGCCTCATCTTAACTGTATTCTTCATTTCTGCATGGACATGGTCAGGACATAGATAATTAGGAAATATGTGTGTGTTGTGTGATGTTAAAGCTATGGATTAGACAGGATTAGATAATAGCAATGGTAGGTCATATCCTTGCATCTAAAACCTTTAAAGGGGAGGAGCTTGGATTATCAGCTTTCAGGGTAATCTAACTATTGCCCACAAAGCCAGCTGTTCTTGGGTCATTGTGCTCGGCTACTTATTAGCATTCTGTGCTTTCTCATGGCTTGGTAAAGCCCCTTTGGTAGATGCAGAATATGCTTTTCTTGTTTTTAACACCTAATGAGTTAATTCATTTCACATTTTAATATTGGCAGGGATCTTAACTTTGTAAGGCAAACTCTAGAAAAAAATGTAATCAGCCAATACACAGATGTTCAACATCTGGTATTTATGTCTTTTTTCTATATTATAGACGGTTTTATACTGTAAACAATACTTCATTTGAAATTAAGCAGCATGAACTAGCGTCCATATTCTTAAGTTGCCAAAAATATGCTCTTTAATTAAAAAAAAAGGTCTATAGAGGTTTATTTATGTTTTGTAGACTTAGAACAATTAACTTTATGTCTTTTAAAATTTGTATTTTTCCAACCACAAATTCCTGGTACGAAGAACAGTTGTTTGTGTGACTTTTTACCTGTTTTTTTAATGCTAAGAATGACCGTTTTTATAATTTGTTTTTAGCTAATTTTCTTTAGCTCCGTTATATCTTAATGGGTTATATATTTGTCTTTGCCCTTTATAGACTGAGGAGCTAATCAAAGCGTTACAGGATCTGGAAAATGCTGCATCGGGAGATGCTACTGTTCGGCAGAAGATTGCTTCCCTGCCCCAGGAAGTGCAGGATGTGTCGCTACTGGAAAAAATAACAGGTGAGAGGTCATTTAGATGAAAGAGAGGAAAGAGGAGCCATCTGTAGTTGTGCTGTGTCCTAGGCAGAGACTTCCTGTGATTGTGGGTGCTCTGCCATGTTGGCATGTAAAGCCATTCAGCATGCTAAATAAGAAAGTTCTTGGAGGGACTGACTGGACAGGTAGATTCACATTGAGAGTATTTCCTGCTGCTGCAGGGGACCTGGGTTCCATTTCAGACACCTGCCTTGGGTGGCTACAATACCTTTAACTCAGGGCATCTGATGTACTCTTTTGGCCTCCATGGACACTCATACACATATGGTATACTTGCATGCATTTATACATATAAATAAAAATAGTACAAATAAGTTTTGGGGCTGGAGAGATGGCTCAGTGGTTAAAAGTTCTTACTGCCCTTTCATAGGACCTGGGTCTGTTCCCAGCACCCACATGGTGCCACAACTGCCCGTAACTCCAGTTCCAGGGATCTGATGCTGTCTTCTGACCTCTTTCTGCATCAGACACACAGGTGATGTACTTAGACACATGCAGACAAACACTCATACAAATAAAAAGCAAAAATCCTAAATAAATAAATAAAAATAGGCCACAACAAAAAGCTTTTGAAACAGAATGTGAATAGTGATCTGAATAGTTACAGCAGAAATGCTGGAGTGTCATAGCCAGCTACTCTCTGAATAAAATCTGTTGGCAGCATGGTACCAATTTTGTATGTGTAGGGCAGTGGAAGCCAGGAAAGGATAGGCTATGAACTCAGGACCGTTTGCTAAGAGGAAAGAAGTGTATGATATGCAGCTGTGTTGTTTAATGCAGTGCACACTAACAGGCTTGGGGCTGGTCAGTGCCATGAAGGTGTGCTGTTGAGCTCCTCCCAGTCATTCCTGCGTAAATAGAGGCGTTGACACTGTTCTTGCTTTCTGCATAAATGGTTGAAGAAGGGAATGAAGTACGAGCTAATCTTTTAAAAAGCATGTTCTGTGCCTGGCACTCTATGCCTCATGATAATCTTTGAAGAATTGTATTCTCATATATAAGAAAGGATTGAGACTTTGCAAAGTTAGATATCTTGGCCAAAATCACACATGCAGTGAATTTGGGGATTTCAACCTAGGCTGCAAATTAAATGGTCTTTTCATTGCAAAAGTTCAATACTTTTAGCCCATTCTCTCCAGGTCATTTCCCTTCCAGCCCCTTGAGCTGGCTGCTTCTCTGACTTCCTTCATGTTCACCTGAAAGAAGTGAAAGTTACTGAGGCAATAACTTCCTTCAGTTGGCATATCTGTAAGGTTCACTGTATAGCAGGTGTTCCTGGCGTCATGTCCATAGCTTTTCAGGGATTAAATGTTGAGGAGGCAGAGTTGGTGGGCAGTGAATCAGCAAGAAGATAAAGGTGATCAGGGAAAGCTTTCTGCTTTGGGAATCTTTGAGTCTCCCTTCCTTTGAGTCTGTATTCTACCACCTCTATGAAGCCTCTCCCATCCCCTTATTGAAAATACTGGTCCTCTCCCTCCCAGTGCCCCACTTACTCTTTTGTAGTTCTAATCTTCAGCTGATAACAATACAGTACTATGTGTGACTTCCCTTCCTACTAAGTAAGACCCAGGGTTAAAGGCAGAGGATGTTTCTTATCTTTTGTCTCTGCTATCTGAAAACCAAGGCACATGAGAAGTGCTCAGATACTTTCTGGGTGATTTGTAGTTGGATTTTTCTTTGGACTGCCAACTCAAAAATAATGATCTGGAGACTTATTATTAATTATGAAAGCTTAGCCTTATCTTAGGCTTGTCCCTCTAGCTCTTATAACTTAAATTAACCCATTTATTTTAATCTATGTTCTGTCAAGTGGCTCGTTTCATACTGCCCATGCTGCTTCCCCTGTGTCTGGCTGGCAGTTCCGTCCTTTTTCCCAGAATCCTCTCTCCCTGGAAGTCCCACCTAATACCTTCCTAACTATTAGCCATTTAACTTTTTATTACACCAATCACAGCAAAACATTTTCACACATTGTACAAATACCCCACAACAGTGATTGAAGGTTGTACACTGAGAATTTGTAAGGCTGATTGGGGTTAACTTCTTGACATTGGAAAGAGGGACTGGCTGCAGGGACTAAGTGGCTCCTGAGTTGCTGTTAAGGGGAGCAGGGAAGTGAGGTAAGAGCTGAGAAGTGCTAGCTGGTAGGGTTCCTTCCTGTGCTGGTGGTTCTTAAGAAAAGAGAGAAATGGAGGAAGTAGGGGAAGCTTGGGGATTGTCAAAAACTGAGTGTTTGAGTGAGTCAATCAGGAATGCAGGATTCCTGAGCCCAGGCAGAGGACTTGCCTCAGGAGGCGGCTCATTAAAGGCATGGGGAAGGCAGGCCAGAGCACAGCCGGTCAGCCCCAGGCAAGATTCCGCATTTGAACTGCAACTTTTGTGTGACACCCATCTTTTAAATTGAAATTTTTTCCCATATGATACATTCTGATCAGTTTCCCCTCTGTCACCTCTTTCCAGATCCTCTCCATTTCTCTACCCATCAACTCTACACCTTCTTTCTCTCTTTTGAAAACAAATAGGCAAATAAAAGAACAAACCATAATTAAAAATAAAACACAAAAAAGCATAAGAAACACATATACATGTATATACACATAAACAAAACAAAAACAAAATCAGAAACTATATATGTGTATATATACACACACATACATACATACATACATACATACAAAAGACCAGTAGGGTGACTATTGCCCAAACAAAGCGTTACAGGACAAGACATCTGCAGTACCATTGAGTTTGTTTTGTAATGGCTTTCTACTGCTGGGCATGGGGCTGCCTCTAAATGTGCTTTGTATGTCCAGTGAGACTCCATTGGGAAAAACTAATCTTTCCTTTGCAAGTGTTTGACACTTGAGTTATAGATAAGGGCTGTTGTCCACTTCTACTCTCAGGACTGGCACCTCTTCTGGCTTGGACCTATGCAGGTCCAGTGCATGATGCCACAGTCTCTGAGTTCATGTGTGCATCAGTCCTGTTGTGTCCAGAAGATAACTGTTTCCTCGATGTCCTCCATCCCCACTGGCTCTTATAACCTCAAGGCTCCTTGAGCCCTAAGGGAAGAGGTTTGATGAAGACATCCCATTTAGGCCTGGGAGTTCCAAAGTCTCTCTCAGTACATTGTCCAGTGTGGGTCACTATTAGTTCTGCAGGGAGAAGCTTCACTGATGATGGTTGAACAAGACACTGATCTGATTCCCAGCCAATGTGGGTTGTATAACTCTTGAGTAATAAAAAGCAGTTTCTGCGTTCCAATACTTGTATAAATGATCTGGTTTCCTTATACAAGTTCTTGAGGGTGAGAATTGATTCTTTTTTAATTCTTAAAAATTAGTGTTACTTTGCTATCTTGCCACAATTACTCTAGCAATTACTGTTACAAAGGATTGACACAACTGAAAGTGGCCGCTCAGGCTTGTTCACGGGTCGCACCACCAGTCTATACTGTGTGGTCCCTGCCCGCTGTCACAGGCCCTCTTCCCACCTTGTTTTGCTCACTTCTTCCCAAGTATGTGTTCTCTAACCCAAGGAGGGAGGAAAGCTTGATCTTTGGTGTCAGACCCAGTTGGAGAGCCCTCAGTAGCTCATTTCCTATTGTTCACAGAGGCAAGTAAGGACCAGATAGCTGTTCTATGCTAGAAATTCCTTAGTTCCATTGCCTTGAAGAATGCCGAGAGCTCCAGATTTGTGTCACTGAACTGTCTGTCTAGCTACTGGCAGCTCTGATGCCCTTTGCTTCAAAACATCAACCAGCTATTTTCATCCCAAAGATTTTTTTGTTTTTATTAATTTTTAATATTTATTTTTTACTTATGTGTATGTGTGTGCCTACATGAATTTATATGCACCACATATATGCAGGTGCGCAGATTGAATTGGATCCTACAGAACTGGAGTTACAAGTGATTATGAGCTACCTGATATGGGTGCTGGGAACCAAATCCAAGTTCTCTACAACAGCAATAAGTGCTCTTAAATCCTGAGCCATCTCTCCAGTCCCCAAAAGACCTTTTAAAGCAAGATGCTTGCATTTAAACTTGTGCCACGGCATACAGGTGCAGCAGTTCTTGATGGATCTAAACCCTCCTTTTTCCTCTGCTCACTTGCTACACCAGCCTTTCTTTAGCACTTCTTTCCAAGAATTCCCTTTCTTATGATTCAGGGCTTGTTCCTCTCCTCTCCCCAAAGCATGGGTGACAGGCCATTATTAGGATAGGAAATCAGTCTGGTCAATGGTGACCAATACTTTAAAAATACAACACAAAAGATTTTGCACATATAAGAAAAAGATGTTTGTTCCCCCCTCCTTTCCTTTTTCTTTTTTTTTTTGTGGGGGGGGGGGCGTGCTGTGGGGGACCTTGCTATGTAACCCAGACTTAAGGAAATTATGGCAGTCCTACAAGTGTGAGCTACCGTGCATGGATGGCATTGCTTATTTGTGATTTTATAAACTATTTCCACTGAGGGTTGTGCTCAGATACATTTGAGAGACCCTTCCTCTTTTTCAGACCCTGTATTCTGCAAGTGTGGGAGACAAGCTCATTCCCAGGTGCCAGGCTCTGTCTCTGGTGAACAGAGTCCTGCAGATCAGCTTCTAGGACCACATTCTGAGCCTCTCCCACAGCTTCTGTTTTCTTTCAGTCTCTCCACACCCAAGATGTGAGTGCTTGCTCTGTTACTTCAGAACAGTGGGGAAAGTCTTCTTAATGTGGCAATAGAAGCAAAAGTACTCCATCTTCTCAGAAACAAGGGAAGCCATTTCACAGATGACCCTAAATATCTATATGCTGGTTTTGTTTGAAGAACTTTTGCTGGAAGCTCTTTTCAGCGTGCCAGTTTTCCTGTACCATGCAGTTGCCTCACTTCAGGCAGTTCAGAAATATGTCTTGTTGACAGAGTTGGCACCTTTGGAGTCTTGGCTAGCCAGCATTGTTGGTTCACAGGTTCTGGTTTATTCTTGGACTGTGTGACCCTTCTTTCAGGAATGTTTGCAATCATACCTATGTGATTTGTATGTTGTCTCTGTTTTCTGCTCTTATTTGTACTCAGACAAAGAGGCAGCTGAACGTCTTTCAAAAACGGTAGATGAAGCATGTCTGTTACTAGCGGAATATAACGGGCGCCTGGCAGCGGAACTGGAAGACCGGCGCCAGCTGGCTCGGATGCTGGTGGAGTACACCCAGAACCAGAAAGAGGTTTTGTCAGAAAAAGAGAAAAAGCTAGAAGTGAGTACATTGCAGAGCAGACCCAAACTGTCTGAATTGCCCTTCCTAAAGCCCCATTTTATTCCTCAATTAACCTTTTTTTTTTTAATCTTTTGGAAATGAGTGAGATAGGAGCATCCATTGGATAACTGTAATTACTGGAGCCTAGTTCAGAGTTGAAGTCACATTTTTATGTGTCCAGGAAAGAAAAACTCCCTCAGTGAAAACAGTGCCTTTAGTCACAGCATTTAGGATCTTTAATTGTTTCAACTTAGTGTTACAGTTGACAAATTATAAATGGAGGTAGAAAAGGTCAGCAAACCGAAGGGCACTTAGCTGGTTATGTTGGGAGTCTGCGTTGTTCTGGGGTTTGTTTCTGACATATGCACGTACTTGCCAGTAAGGCGTCTGCCTACAAGCTCTTTCTGTACATAGTCTACAAGTTCAGTTATGTTTATGTAGTCTGATTCAGCCTTGGGCAGGAACCCACTTTTCCTGTGTTGAGAGCATGTACCTCAGTGTCTCCAGCAAGAAAGGGTTTTGAGTCATTCCCTCACCATCTGCTTCTTAACTCAGCATAGCTCCTTGTCCTTGGGGAGCAGAGCCAGCAGTGTGGCTGTTGGGGTTCAGCAGTTTCTCCTCTCTTATGTTTCTAGGAAGAGAGGAGGGGGTCTCTACCTAGAGGAGAGTACATCATAATAATCACAAGAAACACCCCCATGAAGCCCCCTCAGTAGAAAAGGGAGTGGAAGGCCACCCTTCTTCCACTAGGGAAAGTTGTCTGGCACAGAGAGAGGGAGTACTGAGCTAGCTCTAGCGATTGTTGCATATTCCATTCTGTGGTCGGCTGACTAGAGAGGGAATGCCATGTCCTTACCTGCAGTGATTATGGCAGCTGTAATAGCTAGAGGTGCTGGGGACTTCAAGTTCCTAGCCAATTTGAGTGTGGAAGGTAGGAGACAGCTGAGCAGTAGTGTGGCTTTCCTGTAGATTCAGCACTGACCAGAACTCCTAAAGGGAACTTCATCAGCAGTAGCAGACGGCCATTTATCTGATGCACTCATCTTTCACTGAGGAAGCATTTCAGCACTGTATCTTGGGACTAATAAGAGATTGTAATTAATGATTCTGGTTGTAAGTCATCGTGCCATCTGTTGAACTGGCCCTTGGCGACACATTAAGGGCTTTCTCTGATCTGTCAGACATTGATTATCATGAGCAGCTGTTGTTGGGTGGAATGTGGCAAGCCACCATAGAGGACAGTCTTTGAGAAGGAGACTGTTGGTAGAGGCTTTTAACTCTTTGTTCTGTCTCTGCCCCATCTGCAATTAGCTGTCTGTTTCATAGGGGGCCATTCTGCCTGCAGGTAGCTTACTAGATGCCCAAAGAGGTAATGAGGCACAGAGGTCAGAGTTCAGTCCATTCTTTAGCTTTGCAGCCCTGTTGTTGCTATTTCACAAAATATGGAATGGAATTGGAACCCAGCACTTGGATGGAGTAGGAAGACCCTGGTACTGCAAGGCAGTCAGAACTCAGAGTTTCTGTCCCAAACCATGTTAGCCAGCCAACTGGGCAGGACCTTTGATTGCAAAAGTAAAATGAAGTAAAAAGCAAGTGATGGGATAACATGTGAGAGACTGATAGATGGCATTAGCTCTTTATCCGTGCTCACTAAACAAGTGAACAGTCTACTCTTCTGAATCTACGATTTTCTCTAACCCCTTATAATAGACAGATTTTCATTCTGTTCTGACGGTGGTGGTAATACCCAGTGTGCAGCTTGAGAGAACCTCAGTGCTGCAGTCCCTCCACCTTCCTTTCATGGTACTTGGTTCTTAACGTTGCCAAACTAGAAGGCTGGTTCAATCTTGTCTGCAAACTTTTTGTTGCCTATTGTGTGCAAATGCACAGTTGATGGACCTGTGGACAAGCAGGTGTTTTGGGGGTCTTTCCCTACAGCTCAAATTTGTTAACACTTAAGTTTTCTTCTCTTTCTTTGAGAACTTGATATTGGGTTCCTAGTGGCTTCTGAACCTTGAAGTGACAGAGGTGCTGGGTCAAGTCTAGAGGGGAGGAGAACCTATTCTGGCTCACAGAAGGAAATTGAGTTTCAAGGAAATTAGTCTAGTGTTACCAGCATAGGTAAACGTAAAACCAAACAAATTAAGACTGATGACAATTCTGATTGTGTAGCATGAGGGCCAACTTGTTGGGGTTTCTGTCCCACCCGGTACCCCACAGCCAGCAAGTCCCAGAGAAAATCAATCACACAGAGATCTCTATAAGTTATAAAGCTGATTGGCCCATTAGGTCAGGCTTCTTATTAGTCCTTGTAATTTATATTAATCCATTATCATTATCTATGTTAGCCACATGGCTCAGTACCTTTCTCAGCGTGGCAGCTCACATGTTGCCTCCTCAGTGGTCTGGGCAGGAATGGAGGAGTGGATTTCCTCCTTCCTAGCCTTCTCATGTTCTCATCGCCCCGCCTCTACTTCCGGTCTGGTTGACCTGCCTATACTTCCTGCCTGGCCAATCAGCAGTTTATTAAAATATGATTGACAGAATGCAGACAATTCTCCTGCATCATGGTTGTGGTTTAAGATAATCCCTGATGGGAATTGGTAATTGGAGGAGAGAAATATGTTTATTGAAGGGGAGCAACCAAAGGCCTGAACAGGTGTGTGAAGGCACTAAAGTGTATGGACAGAGGAATGGAGACCCCGCGTGGAGCTGGGGCCTTGTTTACAGTCACCAGTCCGTACCTGTTCACTGATAGACGTGTGCAAAGATGGGTAAGATATTCCTCTTCCGCTGGGAGTGCTGCTCAGGAGCAAGGGCTTTCCCTGATTCCAGAAGCCTGCTTACTTATTTTCCTCAGTGACTTGTCCTCCATGGAGAGAACTGCAGAAGCAGGGAGTTAAAGGGGACTCTTCTAGCTCATTATGTCAACACTGAAACATACCAAGAAATATTTATTAATAACATTCATTCAGTCAGATGTTTACTACGGATGTATGCAAGGTCTCAAATGCATGAGCTGTTTTGGAACACCAGACGCCTTCAGATGGTCTCCTGAAGTCTTTTGGACTCTATGCTCTTTGGCTGCTGTCATGGCGCTAGGAATATATTTGTTCCTCAGAAAATGCTTGTTCTTTGACTCATTCCTCAGAGGAAGTCGTCTTTTCCTATAAAGAGAGTTCTTGTTGCTAGGTTCCAGTAAGTGGTTTAGCAGATGTGATGTATGTCGGCTGCAGAGAAGCTGTTAGGGAAGGTGACTCTGGTAGAACAGCCTACTGTTGCTCTTGTGCACCTGTCCTTTATCCTCTAAGTAGAATTAGGGTTCATTGAGGGATGATGCATTTTAACCATTTTATGGTTCAAAGTGTCATGGTTGACACTACTGTACCACTTTTCCCTTAAACTCCAAGCAAGGTTAAAGGAAAAGCTAATGAAAATCTGTAATGTTTTGTGTCATGAACAGAGAAAACCTAGAAATAGAAAAGAAGGCTGTGGAAGAGACCAGTTTTACTAACAGCTCAGAGGCCAAGCTACACTGGGGCCTAAAGCTAGCCTGACTCAAAAGGCGGGAGCCGAAGGAACCAGATCAGCTCTAGCTATCACTTCTCAGAACAAAGGAAACTTTGTTTCTTGCTGACAGAGGTGACTCTTAGCCCAAGCAACTGCATAAAGCTCCCAAGCTTTAGTCTGAACAGGTTGTTCAGAGTTTCTGTCTTGGCATTTTGAATGAAAAGTGGTGTGCGTATGTTCGTCAGAACCACCAGAGGGAGGAGGTGGAGGAGAGAAGCCACTTAGCTTCCAAGAAAGAAAGAAAAAAAATCAAAGGGTCAAGTGCCTGCAGTCTCACCTCCTGGCACAGCAGCTTCCTGCATTGTCATGGTGTGTGTCCATGATCTAGGCTGAAAGGGGCTCTCCATGGTGCACAAAGACTGCCAAACAGAGAGCTCCAGATGATCCCTAACTACAGTTTGTTTGTAGGTTGAGATGAAATTTCTGTAACATACAGTTAAGCATTTTAAAGAGTCAACGTTTCAGTGACATTTAGTACTTCATAGTACAGAGCAGCTATCTGCTAACACTTTTATCACTGCCCTTACCCTCTCTGCCCCTGGGGATTTTATATACTCGTGTCTCTTTTAATTAGGTAATAAACTGAGGTTTAACCACAAAGTACTGTGTACCAGTGCTTCATTCTTACTGAGGTTGAATGTTAGTGCAAATATTGATAATTATTGTAATAGTAATAGCTATTACATGGATCTGCCACAATTTGTTCGTTATTATTGATGGGCATTTGAATTACATCTGTTTTTCTGTTACTGTGAGTAGTGAATAATGCTGCTGTAGACAGTGATGTGCAAGTTCTTGTAGACATCTTTTCATTTTTCTTGGGTGTGTGCTATCTAGGATGGAGGTTGCTAGATCAAATGGTGAGTCTGTGTAACCTTTGACAGCTATCAAACTGTTTCCCATAGCAGCTGTCCCAGTTCCTTTTTCTTTTTCTCCCTTTGAGACAGGGTTTTTCTGTGTAGCCCTGGCTGTCCTGGAACTCGGTCTGTAGATCAGACTGGCCTCAAACTCAGAAATCCACCTGCCTCTGCCTCCTGGTTGCTGGGATTAAAGATGTGTGCCATCACTACCTGGCATCAGCTGCCCCATTTTCTGCTGCCACCACCAATGTATAGGTCTCAGTTTCTTCACATCCTTGACAATACTTACCACTTCTTTCTTCTATCCAGCACAGAGAATGTGATTGATTTGTGTTTCCCAGAGGAGCAGTACAAAGAGCATCTTCACCTGCTTTGTGACATTTGTTGTCCTTTTGGAAGCATGTCTGTTCAAGTCCCTTTGTCCACTCTCAAGTTGGGCTATGTGCAGTTTGAGTCTTAAGCGTTCTTAATGTATTTGGATAGCTGTTTTCTTAGATAAGATTTGCAGATATTTTCTCCTATTCTGAAAGTCGTTTTCATTTTAATAAGCTCCAGTTTTACTCTTAATTTTTCCTTTTCTTGCCTTTGTTTTGGTGTTTTATCTAAGAACCCATTGTCTAATTCCAAGACATAAAGGTTTCTCACTTTGTTTTTCAGGAGCTTTAGTTTCTGAACTCTTACATTTAGGCTGTCAATGATTCTGAGTTAGTTTTGTATATGGTGTGAGGTAGGGAACCAACTCCTGTTGAAAAGACTGTTCCTTGCTGTAACTGAGTGTGTGACTGACACCTTTGTCATAAACAGTTGGTCCTAGCAGTATGCATTCTCAGTTGTGGACCACTGGTCTCTGTGTCCCGTTGGGACCTTGCTTTCGGCATGTAGCTCTGTAGGAAGTTTGAGAGTGAGATGCTTAAGTCTTCAATTCATTTTCTTCTTCTTTTTTCTTTTTCCCCTTACGTTGTTTTGGGCAAAACCTCTTAAAATTCTATATGAATTTAAGAATTTCCCATCACTATTTCAATTTCTGCAAAAACAAAAGAAAGTCATTTGAATTTTACTAGCAGTTGCATTTAATCCTTATTCGTGGTGGGATCTTGTTTTCTGATCCATGAACAAGAGTTATATGACCTTGCATTAAGCCTTCTTTAATCTCTGCCAGAGTATCACTTACTGATGTGTTTGACACTATCAAAGCCCTATCTAGGCACCATAAGTTTCCTTGACACAGATTGAGGGTAGAAATGTCACTTCAGTAGCCAGTGGTACTTCTAGTCTCTAGAAGGCTTGCATGTGTACCCTCAGCAAAGTTCCCAGGGTGTGGATGTCTGTGTAACAGGATGTGGTATGATTTTGAATTAGTGAAGAAACTCAGACCTAGAGGGACCTAGCCACAGGGCAGGAATAGAATCCAGGGCATACACATCTCATAATTTACTATTCAGATTTGTAATGTTTTGTTTTTGAAACTTTATTCCATGGGGGGAAAAAACAACAAAAAGACATCTTACTTTTGTACAAGAGCAGCCAGAGTTGAGTCAGTTAGACAATTCCTAAAACATCTTGTGGTGCAGTGATATCTTATGCAGGGAAGTGACAGCAGTAGCAGGCAAGCATTCCAGAATGTTCTGTGAGTATTTGAGAATCCACTCTGTTCCTTGATGTCCTTTCTCTGGTGGAGGGGGTGAAGTGAACTTGGGGCTCTTGCTGTTTCTCCACACCTCTTCCTGACCTGTAATGAATCCTTAAGAATTCAACTTGCGACAGCACAGCTGGGAGGTCAGAATGAATGATGTAGAATTCAGCATGGCCTTGTGACTCTTTGTATTTCTGTGCACTGCAGGTTTTAACAACTTGAGAAATTCTTTGGCTCCAGTCAAGGGACTTCTAAACCACACTGCTGCCTATTGGTTTTGGCAGCATCCCCTTTTCCTTCAGGGTGCAGGTGTTTTAGAAGCATTCGTTTCTCCAGTGGAAGAACAGTAGGTGGAGATAGAGAGCTCTCCTTCGTGAGGTTTGAAATACATTCTTCCTCTTTCCCACAGGATCAAAGCCACTATCTTATCTCACTGTCCCTTACAGTAAAGGCAGGCAGTCTGATCCTTGTTTTTCATAAAAGAATTAAGCTTGGGGTTTATATGGAAGCTCAAGGTCATAGTGTGATACAGGATCTCTGACCCTAGTGAACATGACTAGAGCTGGCTCACATGGAGCATGTCAGGATAGCCAAGTGGCCTGAGCTACTCGAGCTGGCTCCGCCTATCTGCCCTTGTAACACACAGCTCTGCCCTCACGAGACAGCAGTATCAGCTCTAAGGGCAGTTAGAACAGTTACTGAAGAGGCAGTTCTGCTTACAGCTACCAGGTGGTCATGGGGTCTGATACCTAGATCTTGTCCATAGCAGGCCATGGCTTGCTCCCTGCCATGTTAGGGGCCTCTGCCTCCCCCCACCTCTTTATGTTCCCCTCCAATCTGTGAGGACTCCTGTTGAGTTGGTATTTGGGGTTCTGTGAATGAAGTAGTACTGGACATTGGAGTTTTGGATTCCTCTTGATCCTTTCACTTGACTAACCTTTATAGTTCAGACCAGATTTATAGCAGCTGTCTCGCAAGTTGTGGGGTGTGTGTGTGTGTATGTGTATGTGGTGCTTGGAGTGACCCCGGGACCTTCTTCTGCTAGGCAAGTGCTATGTCAATTAGTACGACCCTTAGTTCATTGTTGGCAGCATTGAGCTGCCTTCTGAGCAGCCCTGCTGAGTTTCCATTGGTGTAGGTATCACATAGAGTGTACACGTGGAGTTGCAAACTGGCTCTGTTGCTCCCCCAATTCCTGGTACTTAGCCATTCACACACTCCAAATACTCTGTTCTTTTTTTTTTTTTCTGATTGTAAAAACAATAAATCAGAGGAAAACCAGATAATACCTGTAAAGAAAGAATCATAATCTTATTGGTTTATAATCTACAAGGAATTGTTGTTAATTTTGATCTAGTTTCTTTATTTTCCTTTCTGTGAAAGTTCAAATGGAGAGCCAAACCTGGTGGAACACACCTTTAATTCCAACATTGAGAATGTTGAGACAGGAGGATCATAAGTTAGAGGCAAATGCCAGCCTGGGTTGTGTGTGGGGAAGCACAGTTCTCTCTCAGAGAAACTTTTGAAATCAGGGGTGATGTTTAGAGCTTTTTAGTCTTGTTTTTAACTTTGCATAATTACTTTGCTTCTTAACAGAAGCTGTGAGCAGTTTGGATACCTGTGGTCCCTCATGAGTGTTTCTCTCCTCACTTTGCCTTTCCTTTCATCCTGTGCCTCCTCTCCCAACTCTGGGTGTTTAAATGATTTTCCTCTAGATTCCTAGAGGTATTTCTGTGTAAACATGTGGGTGTCGCCTGGCGATGGTGGCGCACACCTTTAATCCCAGCACTCAGGAGGCAGAAACAGGAGGATCTCTGTGAGTTCGAGGCCAGCCTGGTCTACAAGAGCTAGTTCCAGGGCAGCCAGGACTGTTAAACGGAGAAACCCTGCCTGTCTCAGAAAAAAAAAAAGAAGAACATGTAAGTATCTGTGTGTCTTTCTGAACACTAAAAAATGTTTATTTCGGGGCTGAAGAGATTAAGAGTACTGGCTGCTCTTCCAGAGGTTCTGAGTTCAATTCCCAGCAACCACATGGTGGCTCACAATCATCTATAATGAGATTTGGTGCCCTCTTCTGGTGTGCAGGCAGAACACTGTATATGAAATAAATAAATCCTTAAAAAAAAAAAAGATGTTTGTTTCAGGGTCTTCCCCTAACTCTGCATTCCTATCTTAGGAGCCCTTGTACTCTTCCAAAGCTTCCAGACACAATCCTTCTCGTGTTAAGGAGAGTCTTTGTTTTGTGTAGGAGTTAAGTTGGACAAAGTGGGCTGTCTTCTAGCTTTTTAGTGAACTTGTTTACATTTACAACAGCTGTGGGAAAATGACAGATACTTATAACGCTAACTTGAGTGAGCATAGTTTTAAGAGCAGGGTTCAGATGACAGACATTTGAGCTGTGGTGGCTACTCTGTTTGCCCCATTGAGTGTGTGCTATTTTAGTCTTTGTGAATGTCCTGCTGGTACGCTGGGCCTGTACTCCCTTCAAACTGGTGCTTTGGAAAGAGGGAAACTGGAAGGTGTGGCTGCATGCTTTGAAGTCTCAGAAGCTACATCTCTGCTTCTTTCTGCAATGTCAGGTATACATGACTATAACTCCAGCATTCAGAAGGCTAAGGCAGGAGGGTTGTGATATGAGTTCAAGGCCAGCTTGCACTAGATAATGACTCTCTCTACCTTTTGTTTAAAAAAAAAATTAAGGGGTGGGGTAGATGGCTCAGTGGTCAGAGTGTGGACTGCTCTTGCAGAGGACCCAAGTTTGTGTCCCAGCACCTACATTAGGTGCTCAAAACTACTTGTAGGGGCTGGAGAGATGACTCAGCAGTTAGGCAAATTTTCTGTCCTTTGAGAGAACTCAAATTCAGTTCCTGGCACCCATTGTCTGGCAGCCTGTAATGCCAGCTCCAGCAGTTATCTGGTCTAGCTTCTCAGGGCACCTGCACTCATGTGCTCACCCCTACTCCCAATATACTTATAATTTAATAATTAACTTTAAAAATTTAACAAAAACAAAACCTTGCCTGTTGCTCCAGCTCCAGGGGATCTGACACACTCTTCTGGCCTCCTTGGCAACTGCACTCATATACCCCCATACAGACACACACAAATTTAAATAATTCACAACAGAAGGTAGGGCTTAAAACAAGGTCAGAAACAGTCTTTCTGTATGGGACAACTTCCTAGTTACTCCAAGGAGTAAAAATGAAAGTTAAGATGGTCCCGTGTATCATCAGGTACTAGCTGGGTCATTCATTATAGCTTTGTCTACCCCCTAATTGTTCATTTTCTGATTTAGGTCCTTTATCTTGAAGTGATCTTTGGAGAAAGTGTGGTTAGCTCTCTTTTCCTAACTTAGCATGCACAGTAACTTTGTAAGCTTCAACGCAACAAAATTACCCAGCAAGAAAGGCCTCTGAGCATCCTTGAAACCAGCACAGTGGTTATGAGTGAACAGGTCCAGTTCAACAGGCTTGTTCCTGGGAGGCTCTTTGTTCATAGAGTTCACTTCTATGGGGCATAGCCATGACCTCTGGCAATGATCCCATGATGGGGAGCCACATGACCTCTTCCATGCCTTCTGTGGCTTTCACCATTGTGGCCGCTGCAGCCTTTTTAACTTTGTTGTCATTTGTTGTTGTTGTTGTTGTTGTTGTTGTTAGGATTTATGTATTTTTCATTTATGTGTGAGTGTGTGTGTGTAATGCGCCTTTGTGTATTTATGTGTACTGCATGTAAACAGGAGTCCTTGTAGGCCAGAAGAGGGCATTAGATCTCAGGAGTTGGAGTTTTAGGTGGTTCTAAGCCATCTGATGCGGGTGCTGGAGACCAAACTCACGTCCCGAAAGAACAGCAAGTGCTCTCAACTGCTGTGCCATCTCTCTAGCCCATTGATGTGATTTTTGTCATTTGTAAAGTAACGGTTTTACTCCTGAGTTAGTTATCAATATGTCTCATGACTTTATTCTGACCCTCTCTGTATTCTTTACCTGGTTTCATGTCGCCCTCTGCTGGTGCCAGTCTATCTTCCCATGCTCTGTGCTGCTTCTCTCGATCTCCATCATGTAGGGTGTGGCACACCTTTAGCCTTTTTCTCATTCTAGATCTTTTTCCTGAGTGACTCCACTTCATTTGCTTTAATTCCCATCTGCATGTCTGTGCCTTAACCATCTCAGACAGTTCAAACACCATGGTGAGGCAGACTGTCCTTCTGCTTCTCACACAGTGGCAGTGCTACTTAGCAGAACTGCACTCAGGAGGCTGAGGCAAGAGGGTGGTGAGTGTAGAGCCATGCTAGGCTACATAGAGCCCATCCCGTCCGTGCTAGCACTTGCCCAGCACTGCTCCCAGTGTCCCACACGTCAGCTGTGTCAGTCAGCCTCCGCTAGTCTCGTCCCTAGTTCCTCTACTGCACCTCTGAGTTTCGCAGATTGACCTCCCAGCCCTTTTTAATGCCTCCTGTTTTTCTTGAATCTGCCCCCCTCTGCTCTGTCTCCGCCTCTGTCACCTCCCTGCTGTGTAGCCTTACCTGCTGATTACTTGCTTCTGTCCTATAATCCATTCTTCACACAGCAGCTCTTTCATGTTTTCAACATGCGGCTCTAAGCATACCATTCCTCAGCCTAATCAGGTGACTTCTCATTGTCTCTAAAATGGCCCAGATTACAATTGCCCTATCACTCATGGCTTGCCTTCCCTCTACTCCTCTCTCCCATCAACTATAACTTGCCTTCCCTCTTCCCCACCAGCCTGATATTTGCCCATGTTGATCTTTCGTCTCTGGTAGGGATACTTCTCCTTTACCCTCCACTGTTTCCCCTTACCTGTCAGTCCCTGCTCATCATCAGTGATAGTTTGAATGTAATTGGTCCCATAAGCTCATAGGGAGCAGCACTATTAGGAGGTGTAGCCTTATTGGAGGAAGTGTATCACTGTGGGGGTGGGCTTTGAGGTCTCCTTTGATGGTCAAGCTTCACCCAGTGTCAGTTCACTTCCTGTTGCCATTAGATCAAGATGTAGAACTCTCAGCTCCTTCTTTAGCACCATGTCTGCCTGTATGCTCCTTTGCCCCACTGTGAGGACAATGGACTAAACCTCTGAACTGTAAACCACCCCAATTAAATGTTTTCCTTTATACGAGTTGCTGTGGTCATGATGTATCTTCACAGCAATAGAAACCCTAACTATGACATCATCTGTCTGTACCTCACTACCTCTTTGGGCAGCATGCCTTTAGACCCACCCTGTAGAGCCAAGTAAGTACATGTTGCCTCTACCTCCACTCCATCCTTCAGAGCTCTACATCTCTTGTGAATGCATAGTTATTCCCCTGTGTCTCATACCTCTACCCCCTTTAGCTCTTCGATAAGCGCTGGTCCTAGCTTGATGAATTTCTAAGCATGTTGGAGGGTTTTATCTTTGGCAGGGAACTTCCTCTACTCTGAGGGTGTTCCCAAGAGGTTTGGGCTTACTTTGTAGACCAATTCCTTCCTCTCTCTGGGATTGTAAATGCATGAATTTGGAACATGGTATCAATTAGTTGAAAAGCTTTGGGGCTCCCCCATGGTTTTAGAAGCAGGCCTTTAGAGAAGAAAGGATGACTCTGGTCAAAGGACCTTTCTTGCTCTCAAGATAGCATCTGGTAGATTTGCTTGACTGTAAGGACAGTCGAATGGTTTGTGAGAAGAGGATTTTGTATTTCATCAATAATTCCTTTTATTCAAATCTACATGTCTCTTAACATAAATCAGAAAGATTAAATATTACTCATAAAATAACAGAAACTAGGAGGGCTGGTTGTTTCACATCAGATCTGTTAATTTATACTAGTTTTGTCCAAACCTCTAGCCACCCGCAGTACAGGCAGGTTCCCATTCCTGTTAAAGGCTTATAATTACAGAAGCTGGAAGATGGAAGCAGGAGCATCAGGAGTTCAAGGTCATCCTTAGCTCTACAGCAAGGGCTAGCCTAAGTTACATTAAACCCTATCTTTAAAAAAAAGATTTAGCATTTTGATTTTACTGGAATTATATATTATGAAGGGTCCCATTGTACAATTGCCTGCGTTTTGAAGGACCCATGAGTCTTCAGTGTTATTTATAGATTTCTATTAAATTATTAGTGTTTGTGGGTTTTTTTTTAACCTCTGAGGAGCTGGAGATTAAATACGGGATCTTGAGCATGGGACATTTTGCTGTTAAACTGTCTCCTGCACTCTTTATATTTTTAAATTTTGAGACAGAGTTTTAGTAGATTACCCTGGCTGGCCTTGAATTCCCTCTGTAGTTCAGGCTAGCCTTAAACTCACTTTGTCATTTGAACTGGCCTTGACTTTATGATCCTCTTGTTTTAGCCTCCCAAGTAGCTGGGATTATAGGCCTGCCACCACCAGGTGTGACTTTAAATTGTGAATGTTTAGTTTTATCACCACATTAAAATTAGAAAGAATTGCCTCATCCTAAAATTAATTTTTATTTTTTGTTGTTTACAATGCTCTTAGTGTATGTATAGGCACATAACTTTGTATTCCTTTGTTTGTGCAAATCCCTGTCAGACTTGGTTTTAATTATTTTTATGGTACGCATGTTTTGTCTGCATGTCTGTGCGTCATGTGCGTGCATGGTGCTCGCAGCAGCTAGAAGAGGGTCTCAGGGTCTCTGATGTTGGAGTTACAGATGCTTACGAGCCACTGTGTTGGTGCTAGGAATTGTACCCAGGTCCTCTAGAAGAGCAACAAGAGCTGTTAGCTCCAAGCCATCTCTCCAGCCCCAAGACTGGGGTTGTTGTTGTGATAGTAACACTTGAGGGTCCCCAAGGGAAAGAAGCGCCCGGACAAACTTTGTGGTCTGAAACCCACTGGCATGTGACAGAGGCCCTGGTGGATGGATGGGTATTCAGAGGGCTGTCCCATCTTGCCATTTGTCCTTTTTGGAAGGTTTTGTATTCACTTTTATCATTGACATTAGCAATGAAGCTGACCAGGTCCCAAGCTTGGGGGATGCAGCCACAATTTCTTCTTTTTCTTGTATTTTCCCCATCATCTTACTCAGCAGCCTCAGCCCTGCTGTGACACCCAGAGTGTATCGTTTTGAAATGTGGTAACTGCCCTGGAGCTGGCTGAGAGAGAGGTACAGGTTAGTGGTGATTTTTGTTCCATGTGGATCTTTGACAGTCAAAAAATGTAAAGAAAGCAGCATTCTTATTTCCAACATGAAAACGTACATGCTGTTCCCTGGCCAGATGGGCAGTTGGATGGAGCTGCTTCCAGAGGCTATGACTGTAAATGCAGGTCCTGTGAGCCGTAGTGGGGGCCATGGTCTTCTGGGGCCATGGGAGGACTTCAGTTAGGTTAAATCATGTCCAGGAAAAGGTTTGCTTCCTTTTTTGCTCTTCATTTCCTGGTGCTGGATTGGAACGAAGGCCTTGTGCATGTTAGGCCAAGTGCTCTACCACAGAACTACAAAGGCCAGCTTCTCCTGTAACAGAGTGGCTCATGGAGTTAAGTTTGATCTGGTATCACCTTCATTTAAAGCATGGCCCTTCATGGACTGTGTTGTTATGATAGTCCATGATTCTTACCTTGGAGGAGCCATGTTCTATGTCCCATAGCACAGCAGAATGTGATAAAGGAGAAAGCCATGGTGTCCCATTGCTACTTTTCAACAATTCAGGCCCGAAGCCCATCCCAGTGTTAGTACTTATGTAAACACTCGGCCAGGGAGAGAATGAGCTTGAGAATGCTCACATTCTGATCAGCATTTCTTACATGAGTTGCTAGAGGAAACGCTTACAATTTTGTTGGTTTCAAAAATGGAATTCCTGTAGAAAGGTCACTGTGCTGTCAGCCCCTGTCATTTTTAACCTCCTTAGCCCAGAGCTCATCTACAGTATGTCAGGTCTGGACTGCTGCCCTGGCCATAAAAGGCAAAGAATGTGGAAAGCCGTGCTCCATCAGCACTTCATCCCATGTGCCATGTGCTTGAGTTCACAGTGTCAGCCGGGGATGTTAACACATTTTCTCCTGTAGTTTGACTATGAGGCAAGACTCCACAGCTTTGCCAGGAGCTTAAATCCTAGGCATTATCTCAGAACACACCTTAGGCTATCTACTTTTGAAACATTTCTTGGCAGTCACAGGAACCCTGGAAGCTCATCTTAGCCCCTGGATTTTGACTGAGGGGGTGGCAGCAAATCAGGTGTGACTTGGCATGTTTCAGGTCTCTTCACTGATATTTGGTGGGCAGCCTGGCAGCAGTAGCCAGGGGCTGAAGTATGTCCGAGTAGGAAGGACAGGATTGGAGTTTTGGGGTTTGCCTTGGCTTCTTGGGAAGATATTTGTGAAGGAAGAGGCCCTGTGAAGTTTTATCTAGGAGGACAACTGCAGGAGAGAACACAGCTGGCAAGGCACCACAGCAGCAGTGTACTGGGGTACTCATGGTGTGCCTCCTAATTTCTCAAGTGCCTGGACAAAGCAGGGAGATCAGTGGTATATCAAGATCTCATACACACACGCATGCACACACACGTGGGAGACACTAAACAAACGGCCTGTGGTTTCCATCCTTGCCTTGTTTGAGTAGCTCTTGGTGTACTAAAAAGAAGAGAAAAGCTGCACCTTTTGGGAGCCAGAGTGCTCTAGTGCACCTCCTCACAGGAAACTGGTCTGAATGCTGTCTTAGTCACTGCCCTGTGGCTGTGTAGAGATACCATGACCAAGGCAGCTCCTAAAAGAGAAAGCATTAACTGGAGGCTGTTTATAGCTTCAGAGTCTCAGTTCATTGTCATTTTATCAGGGAACAACATGGCAGCATACGTGACACCTGAGCAGTAGCTGAGATCCGTGTCTTTAAACACAGGTAGAGTGAGAAATGGGCCTAGTGTGGACTTTTGAAACCTCAAAGCCCACCCCCAGTGACACAGTTTCCCCAAAAGGCCACACCATCTAATCCTTCTCAAGTAGTGCCACTCCCTGGTAGCAAAGCATTCAAATATTATGAGCCAGTGGGACCGTTCTTATTCAAATCACCATAAGGGGCATTGTGGAAGGGAGCAGGAGTTGCCAAAGCACTGTTTCCCAAGGGAGTCGTTTAACAACAGCTTAAGAAGCACTCACTGCCAGGATGAAGGGCAGGCTGACGTTGAGAAATGAAATTCTTAGATTTTTCCGGAGCACTTACTATCCCTGCTCAGAGCCA